>NC_061778.1:24849000-25150250 GCF_022458985.1 Mugil cephalus
TGTATTTGTTGGAAATTGGGGGGATGTAAGCAAATATTTGCAGCACCTGTTCATTCTCTGATACAGACTAACTAAGCAAACACAGGTTGTAATCTAGACAAACCAAGCAAATATAGGTGTAATCTAGGGTACAAATGAGTTGAATTTAAATTTGCAATCCATCTTGCCACACAGAGATTAGTGAGTACACTTTGAATCGGGGGAGAATTTTTTGATGTTAAATGCCTTGCCCAAGAGCAATTCATCCGCAGAGAGAGGATTCCAGTGATCAGTCCCTACAGTCCCAAGACCAGTTCTCTAAACACTAAACACTAGTTGACAGCTCCCCCAATGATGACATAAGATAAGATCCTTTACTTTATCTGCACTAGCATCATTACACAGAGATACATATAAAATATACATCATATGTACAAAGCTATACAATATACTAGAATATACACTGACCAGCCACAGCATTAAAACCACTGACAGGACAAATAAACAACACACATCACTTTGTGACAATTCAATGTTCTGCTGGGAAACCTGCAGGTGCAGCTGTTGACCTGGTCTCCAAATTCACTAGATTCCAAACTGATCAAGTATCTTTGGGATGATCCACAGAGCCCCCTCCTCTCAACCCATAGGACCCAAAGACCCCCACTAACAACATTGACACCACAGGACACCCTCAGAAGACTCATGTCCATTCTCTGATGAGTTACAAGTGATTTGGAGGCACAAGGGAGACCTACACAATATTAGGAAGGTGGCCACATGAGTCAGGTTTATCATAGGCAGCATGAGAAGCTTTTCCAGGATTGTGATATTAGGGACATTTAAGAAATTCATTCAAAACACCATCACTCGTCATGGGCAAGCTTGTTAAATAAATGCCTGAACAGATCATCCATGTGAACCACCCCTTGACACTGAGCAGAATTGCCCTCCATCCAAACCAGCTCAACATTCCTGGTATAAATCATCCCAAACTACAGGACCCCGCAGCTGTCACTTTGCAAATATCAAGCACGGGTTGATTTACTACACAGATTATTCCCCTAGAGGGAAATATGTGAACTGTGATGTTGGGCTGTGTAAATAAAATTGACTTGACATATATGATGTTATCAAGATGGCCCGTATCAGACTCCAAATAGATTGTTGTGGATGACTGTACAAAATGCTCACATTGGCAGATTATCTATCCTGACAATCAACCTCTCATCAAGACTTCACCTCTGGCTGTCAGGATGAGCATATTGTGGTGTAAATTGGAGTGTGCCCGCAGATTTATTGATTGCATCTACTACAGTATCATATCCACTTCAGTCAAGTGGGAGTGGTAATCGGAGTGAGATGGTGAAATAGATTGAGAAACAGAATTTGAAACGTGCATAATGCGACAAATCAGTTTTGGAAAGACATTTTTCACACCATGTTATTGTAAATGTTGTCAAATAAGAATTCACAGCTCTGTGAATTAAGACTCTGGATCAAAAAATAACTAATACTGGTGAGATATCAAAGAACAGTGAAGCATTTATACTGAAACATAGTCAGCCACTGTACAGGTGCCTGTACTGTTCACAATGTAAATGTGCGGAATGACTTGTCAAGTTTGCCAACAACTGCAAATACAGCATCTGGTGATTTGCACGCACATGCCTAAAACCCGGACAGGCTGGGAGTTTGATCCTCTTTAATTAATAGCTCTCCATCTTTGGAGGGAGATGGAGATAAAGTCACATACTGCTTTTATTGTCGCTGCCGTCACCATCAGGGAAAGAATCTGGAGTCCAGCCACAGACCAAAATAGAGAGTATGTATGCACTGAGCTCCAATAATTAGGGAATATCATAACAGTGATGATGGTGTGCTGTTTGATGTTTCTTAATCAAAACGTTTAAAATGTGCCTCCTACAACTGGACAAGCATATTCCACCTGTTTTTCTTTTGAACGTCATTTTGATGGTATAGTGACTCCTGATAGGGACGATGTTGACGTGGACTATAAATGATCTGTTTTGCAGTAAATAAAACAAGTTAATCAGTCGTGTATTCCAGGACTGTTGTGATTTTGTCATTACAATGAGTGTCAACAGAGGCTACTGTTGCCACTCCTCAGCAATTGTGTTTCTTTAAGTCAAACAGCTTTTACACAACATAGTGTACAGTCTCAAATGTGACATGCATTTGAGTGTAGTAGTGAGTAATTGATAATTATTTCAAAAAGTCATTACCTGATCTCCCATGAACAATTAGTCGTCAAGAAACCAACAGACTGCATATGGTGACTGTTTGACTTTTCCATGTGAGTGGGCCTCCCATGAACATTTGTAACAAATGTCAGTCACATCTAGACAAATACAACATAAGCGGTTAACGCCGTATTTTATCTACCAATGATAAAGAGCGGGGGTGACACATGGCAGTTGTTGTCTATGTTGATAAGCTTATAGTCAGGGCTGGACCATCCCTTAGTTATTCTGCTATAGACCTGAGCACATGTCCTCTACTTTCTCTTCTCTGGCAGCTCCTGTCCTCTAATATAATAATAATGATATTTTATTACTTTACTTTGTCTCCCTCTTTCCCTTCCCCTTCCCTCCATCCCCCTCCATCTTCTTGTGAAGGTCTCTGGCCTGGAGTGCTGTGTTCTGACCTGTGGAGCTCCATAAACTACATCTGCTGCCGTGGTCTCATCAATCTGCCCAGTCCTCATGTCCTCCTCCAGTTGTCCACTCCTTCCTGGATGAACAATACTCCAACCTGCCCATGATTCCTGTTATACCCACAAACTGTCACATAAGAAGATCATCAGCTATGGCATATATTATTAGATTCTATTTGTTTCCTTCAGCTCAATATACAGGTGCTGGCCAGTAAATTAGAATATCATCAAAAACTTGATTTATCTCAGTAATTCCATTCAAAAAGTGAAATTTGTACATTATATTCATGCAATGCACACAGACCGATGTATTTCCAATGTTTATTTCTTTTAATTTTGATATTTATAAGTGACAACTAATGAAAACTCCAAATTTGGCATCTCAAAAAATTAGAATATTGAAAAGGCCAATGAAAAAAATGTTTTTTTTTTAGAAATGTTGGCCAACTGAAAAGAATGAACATGAAAAGCATGCGCATGTATAGCACTCAATACTTAGTCGGGGCTCCTTTTGCCTCAATCACTGCATTAATGCGGCGTGGCATGGACTCGATCAGTCTGTGGCACTGCTCAGGTGTTATGAGAGCCCAGGTTGCTCTGATAGTCGTCTTCAGCTCCTCTGCATTGTTGGGTCCAGCGCATTGCATCTTCCGCTTCACAATACCCCATAGATTTTCTATGGGGTTAAGGTCAGGCGAGTTTGCTGGCCAATCAAGGACAGGGATACCATGGTCCTTGAACCAGGTACTGGTGGTTTTGGCACTGTGTGCAGGTGCCAAGTCCTGTTGAAAAGTGAAATCTGCATCTCCATAAAGTTGGTCAGCAGCAGGAAGCATGAAGTGCTCTAAAACTTCCTGGTAGACAGCTGCATTGACCTTGGACCTCAGGAAACAGAGTGGGCCAACACCGGCAGATGACATGGCACCCCACACCATCACTGACGGTGGAAACTTTACACTGGACCTCATGCAACGTGGATTCTGTGCTTCTCCGCTCTTCCTCCAGACTCTGGGTCCTTGATTTCCAAAGGAAATGCAAAATTTGCTTTCATCAGAAAACGTAACTTTGGACCACTCAGCAGCAGTCCAGTCCTTTTTATCCTTGGCCCAGGCGAGACGCTTCTTACGCTGTTTCTTGTTCAAGAGTGGCTTGACACACGGAATGCGACAGCTGAATCCCATGTCTTTCATGCGTCTCTTCGTGGTGGTTCTTGAAGCGCTGACTCCAGCTGCAGTCCACTCTTTGTGGATCTCCCCCACATTTTTGAATGGGTTTGTCGTCACAATTCTCTGCAGGGTGCGGTTATCCCTAGAGCTTGTACACTTTTTTCTACCACATTTTTTCCGTCCCTTCGCCTGTCTGTTAATGTGCTTGGACACAGAGCTCTGCGAACAGCCAGCTTCTTTAGCAATCAACTTTTGTGTCTTGCCCTCCTTGTACAAGGTGTCAATGGTCGTCTTTTGGACAACTGTTAAGTCAGAAGTCTTCCCCATGATTGTGGAGCCTTCAGAACAAGACTGAGGAACCTTTTAAAGGCCTTTGCAGGTGTTTTGAGTTAATCAGCTGATTAGTGTGGCACCAGGTGTCTTCTATATTGAGCCTTTTCAGAATATTCTAATTTTCTGAGATACTGAATTTGGTGTTTTCATTAGCTGTCAGTTGTAATAATAAAAATGAAAATTAATAAACACTTGAAATATATCACTATGTGTGGAAGGAAAGTATACAGTATACAAGTTTCACCTTTTGAATGGAATTACTGAAATAATTCAACTTTTTGATGATATTCTAATTTACTGGCCAGCACCTGTATGTATCTATGACATAAGTTTGTTTATCCTGTTTCTGCTGCTCTTCTTTTCTCTCTCTTCTCTGTTTCTACGTGACTGGTATCTGGTACCTGGCTTTGGCGGATAAGTCCCTTCATATGAGCTGGGTTCTGTTCAAAGTTTCTTCCTGTGAAAAGAGAGTTTTTCCTTGGCACCGTCCCCTTCAGGCTTGCTCTGGAGGTTTCAGGCCAATTTTTGTAGAGCGTCTTCAGACACTATTATTATTGATGGTATATAAATAAAAATTTAAATTTAAATTGGATGAATGATAAGGTAGTGTGAGCATAACGTGAAGGATTTTGTGTTTTATTTTTACCACCAATCCATGTTAACTTTGAAAATATATTCAGTGGTTATTATCTTACACTTTGCATAATATTCAATTATAAACTGAGCTGCTGACCATGAGCAGTCCCCGTAGACCAAGACGGCCATCTTGTCTTTGGACTGTCTAACAAAAAAACTTTAGCCGAGCGTTGTGCAGAGCTGTAAACACAGAGTTGACCCAGATCGACCTGGATGGTTTTTCATGCAGTGTGAAAGCGTCCACCTGGCATTTCGACCCAGGATTTTATCGGCTCGGCTCAGCTGCAGTGTGAACAGGCATCCCTCGTCGACCCGCTAATTTACACTGTGACACTGATGTACCTAGTTTCTCCTATAAGATCAGTCTTGGATCTGGATTTTTGTTCATTTTTTTCAATCAAACTAATCAAATGTGTTGTTACCCAACTGTGTTTATATACAGCTTGTATAGCGATATGGCATACTTTTTCTATAGATCAGGGCAGCGCACTATCAAGATCGTGAGATCTGCGAGCTGCTCTGTATCTGAGGAGAAGAGGAGACTCGTCGGCGGATATCAGGCACTGTGCAGGACACAGCAGGGTTCCATTCTTCAGGCACCAGCAAACTGAAAGCTCATCCTGATAAACGTCAAGGGGAGCAGGAGTGGCATGGGAGAGCACTTAAATGTGTAATGATGACGGTCACACCCAGGACTGCTGGCAGTGTGAAAGACCACCAAAAGTAGTGTCTACCCACTATTTTTGATGTGAAAGAGGTATTAGACAAAGTCCTGTAGTTTCCCAACTCCTCACAGTAGTTGCTTTTGTGTGACTTTACTGAGCCGCCAGTGTTTAGTTGGCAGTCGTGGCTCTGATAAGACATGGTAACATTTTCAAAACTACATTTATTCAAATCATGTCCTCCTCTGTTTTCCTTTTGCTGTCCTGCTGTTTTTGCTTTTTAGAGCACAATATGGTGTTAAATTCTGGCAAGGGAGAAAAACATTACCGCTGTGTCAACAACAAAACCTCACAATCTCCAGACAGCTGACTTGCAAAACAAAGTGCTAATTGGATTGTTACTTTATTACCTGAAAGTAAAACTTTTTAAATGACAAATGTGTGGAGACAGAGAGAGACACACAGTAGGAGGCCTGAGGAGGAGACAAGAACATAGCTATGGACAGAAAACGTCTGCATGAAGGTGATGTACTTTATGATGCTAAATGGAGTTGGGAAACTGTCACTTTCCAGTCAGGCTGCTTGATGGAAATGACACTTGGGTTTTATTAAAGTCCTAAAAGAGAAGTTTTATCTCTTAAATCATTCATCACAGTAGCTGTTTTAAAACTTTGGAGGTAGCTACCTGACTTTTGCTGTGGATTTATGTCTTTTTAGGGATTAAACGTGTCTTCCGGTGTGTATGAGGATCTAAATGCAGGTGCATGTCCTACCAATTAATTTATGTTGCCAGACAGTCTTAGGAGAGGTTTCACATTTTCTTTCATGCCTTTCTGTATCTGTTTCTAAAGATAACTAAACTCAAACTTCCCTCTGACCCTAGATTAACAGTACGAGTTGGATTCTCAAGACACTTGCTATTTTAGTTCAGTCCCTCTAAAAAGTCGAATGGTGCGTCTCTCATCACTAATATCTACATCCTAGCCTGAGCTGTTTTTTCAATCAGAAGTCTTCTTCTTTGTTTTCTTACCTTCTTCAGTTACAATGTTCAAAGGGAATATTTTTTTCTTTAGGTTTAGATTTCCTCAGTAGACTTTGAATCCACCGTGACCTTATTTTGAAGGAGAAATTCATGCTGAATAATGGATTAAGTTGTAGTTAACAAAAGCGGATGAAGGATGGAAGATTGTGCAGAAGCTTTTTAAGATTTAGACAAAGCGTGAGTTACCTTTCATGGACATCTTTCATTTCTTTTACTTTCTTCAACTCTGAAGGCTCTCATTGGAAACGCTGTGTAGAGAATGCGATGCTCTGTGGGAGTTACATGGGTTCAAATCTTGTAGCAATACTAAGTGTACTTTGAATTTGTTGCGATATACTTTTACTTTTAGCTAATGTGTGCTCATCAATCTGCTTTAGGCCTGTTCTCGTATCCCTCATTAAAGCAGAAATAGATTTAGTAATGCTAAGTTACATGGCTTTCGGGTTGGCAGTTTTACTCCTTTACGTCAACCATCTGATGAACAACCTCTAAATTTGGTGTCGATATGATGCCTATATGCTGAAAGATGGTCCTCTGACTTTTCTTCTGGCATCACCAGTTTGTGTAAAGTTCAGTAAAAACCCTCTCATATATCACATGAATTGAGGTGAAACCTTTGGTCCAGACGTTCATTGTTCTTATTGAATGAGGGGTGATGACTCTGCTCAACATTTTTCGTTCAGAGAGAAATGTCTTGACAACTACTGGATGCATTAGCTTGGAACTTCATACACAGTGACATTCTTTCCTGAATCCTGCATGCATCGTAATTACTTTATTGATTCCCTGATTCTTTTCAAGGAGCTTTCTCATTAAGTCAATGTTTCACTTAAGCCTTGGACTAAATTTATATCCATCAACCTCTATAGCACATTGTGAAACCTGATTGATGAAATGTTACCATGCTAAACCCTAGCCAGTGAACACTGTATCTTCTGGATGTCAGTGTGGTGAAACACTTTCTCGCAAATCCACATCAGAGGACACCTTGTATCTCTGTATATCAAAATTAACTACCAAGTTTAGGGAAAATGGAATTTGATTGTCAATACATCATAATGTATGTGTGACAGCACATGAACAAATGTGATTATTGAAGAATTAAGTAGATGTACATTTGCTGAAGTTGAGTAATTTAACCTGTAAATTATGTGGCCTAGTTGTTGATGCAGTATTCAAGGCTAATACACGTATAAAGAAGTGTACTGTTGTTCAGGTATACTTTTGAAGCTAATCATATATAAGCTTACTTTCATGTTCAAATTAAAACTGTTCCCTCTTACTGGTATTTGTATTTAGGAAGTTGCTCTGTCGTCTGGACTTCTAAGCATATTTAAACAAGCATTTCTTATTATTTGAATTAGTTGTTGGATTCAGATAAACCATACATATACTAAGTAATGAGAATTATTTTCTCTCATTGTCACAGAAATAGAATGAATACTCACACTAAAAGTTTAGGTTCGCTTAGACAACATATCATGAGACTTTTTTTTTCTTTTGGTTCATATCACTCTTCATGCTTGTGTGACTCTGAATATAGATAACTCTGCATAACAACACACCTGCAGTCACAGTAAACCCTGACAGCAACTTCACATGAAAATCAGTGACATTTTTAATGTGCTCCAACAGGCCAGGAACGATGGGAGCACTGCGCTGTTGAATGGCTGGCATCTGGTGTAATAAATTGTAGCCTAACTGGGCATGTGAAACACACTTACACATTCAATTCAAAAAGCAATTCTTTTCTTGTCTAAATAGGCTTCTGCTGGTGGGGATCTAGCAACAGGAAACCATTGCCATATCCATTTTTGTTTACAATATAGTATATGCTAGGATTTATTTGATGCTTTATTTTCACATCTGTCATGGAAGCAAAAAATCGATGAGTAGTAAGTAAAATATAAAATTCATTGGAAGGATATGCTGCATTATGCAAACATTAATTAAGCTCTTAAGAACAATCTGTTCCCAGTTCAGTGACAGGTGATGCAGCTGCAGATTTAATCAAGAGCTCAATAGAAGGGTTTGTGGAACTCTTACTTGGGAATTATCTAAATCAATAGCCTATTTTGATTGGTGTTGACACACTTATGGCTCACAACTCAACCAGTCAAAAAATATTGACTATATAAATTGACATCCTTTCCATAGAGAAACAGGAGTGATTAATTTTAAAATAAATGCATTTATATATTGTTTGTCTACCTAATGTGATCTGTGTGCATTCATACTTTTTCCAGGGTGCTCTGTCCATTGCATGTTTGTGTGTGAACTCTGGCACAGTAGTCACTGTTAGCACAGCTGTCCAATCCAAAGAGGAACAGGAGGCGGGACACAGGTGTCACATCCACAGCACGACACATCCATAATTACTGGACTGTGTTTACTTCATTGGCAGTGGTTTCCATGCGTTTGCCTCTCTCTGTCAGTTTTAGTGTCAATTTCTGAATGTGAAAGAGAAAAGAGAGCAGGTGATACTTAATTAGGCTTAATTTATTTAGGAATTTATATCTACATCGTCAACTCAAGGTATATACTATATACTATATAAATAACATGAATTTATTTGATTTTATATTATTCATTAGTGAGAGAAGGGTTTAAAGTCACAGTCTGCCAAAACTAGTGACTAGTGATCAATTAGATAAACGTGGAGTAAAAAGTTTGCAAAGTATGAAGTTACAAAGCTTACAAAAAAAATACTGTTGCCGATTGTGTTGTCATCAGCGCTTTAACTAGACCAGTACCCTCTGGTGCACAGTATCACCTCTTTTAATTTGTAGCCCCGCTGTTGACCTTGCTTCAAAAGGCACAGAGAAAATCTGGATGGAATTGGATGAATAGCTATATATTTTTTCCACTTAAAGCCATGGTTGTACTATAACCAACTGGCACCAAAACTCATTTGATTAGTTTTTTCAATATAACTCACACTTTTAATTTTGATCCACGCTATGCATAATTTATGTTGTGGTCGCTCTGAGTGACAGATGGGTGCCCTCTCAGGTTGCTCCCTACCTTGGCGTCACCCGTCCATTTCAGCTACACTTCACAGCAGCGTTGTGGTTTGACAAATGGATTTTCTAGCGATAGGAGAAAAGAGTTGTTTTGGGAAAAGGATCAGGTATGAACAAGATGTCCCAACAGATCTGTAGCACAATCTACTGTTCAAAGCTATGTTGTACTGTATGTGTTAGACATTCTTTTTAGATATCTCAGCTCATCTTCTACCACCGCTTATCCTAGGGTCACGATGTGTCATTGGGTGAGAGGTTGGGTACACCCTGGACAGGTCGCCAGTCTATTACAGGGCTAACACAGAGACAAATAACTCACATCTAGGGTCAATTTATTGAACTGAATCACCAATTAACTTAAGCAGCACGTCTTTGGAGGTGGGAGGAAACTAGAGTACCTGGAGAGAACCCACGCAGACACAGGGAGAACATGCAAACTCCACCCAGAAAGGCCTGAGCTGGACTGGAAACCAGACGTTCTTGCTGGGAGGCATCAGCTCTAACCACCGCACCACTTTTTAGGTATCAGAGGTATCACAAACCACAAAACACTTTATTCCCAAGTATGTTTGTACATACAAGGAATTTGTCTTTTTGTTTGTTGCATAAAAATACAGATAAAATAAAATTATATATACATATAGACATTCAATACACACACACACACACACACACACACACACACACACACACACACACACACACACTCACTCTGTATATACTACAGGAACACCATTGCTGAAACAAGGGCAACTGTATTTGATGAGTAAGATCACTTCTGGCTAGCACAAAAAAGTGATGGCAAAATCATCCTTATCCTGGAGTCAACATGGTTACTGCCCCCTTCAGGTTTGGACATCCCATCCCAATGGCATGATTATTACGCAAGGAGCTATTAGTGTCCCTTCCCAGTCATAGGCAGCAATATCAGGGACTTATTTATTACTGCTGCTCCAGACTCTGACTTTATCTCTGGAGGGTAATTAGAAAGTAAGGTTTGTCATAGAAAGATGGTCCTTGGGGCAGATTGTGTCTAATGTGTTATCATTATAGACCGCTGTCCTTGCGGTGTTTATGAATATTTGTCCCTTGAGGCCATTGATGAATTATCCCACATACATAAAGGTCATAATGCGGCAAGGTAATAAAAAGTCTATTATTCTATGAGAGTTAGAATGATTATGTAAAACACTGTGTGTCATCATTAAGTTACAGCAGTTTTACCTCTTTCTTTGCCCAGAAAAGTCTCTTTCACACATTTTAAATTGGGCAGCAGCTCATTATATCAAAGTCTTCAGCATACTCGGCATCACCCAGGGCAATTAAACCTGACATATTAGGTTAAGGTGTTACTTTGAGTTTATGGTAGATGAAAAAGCACTGAAATGTGTTTTAAAATGTGGCCTAGAGTTTGAATTAGTTTTTTTGCAGATATATATATATATATATATATTTAGTATAGTTAATCTGTTCCACAGAAGTGGTAAATTTGGTGTATTCACAGTTGCTACCTACAAATTTTTCATCTCAGGCATCCACAGCACACCCCGTCATATTTTAGCACTTTCATCCGTGGCACATTTGCCATTATGAGTTACCAAGGAGTTGCCTTGAATCCATTTTTACACATCCATTAAACCCGGAGTGCCCCTCTACCGCTGGTACATTGAGTCTGCTAGATTTGCTCTGGCAGGTATTCAGTGACCTCATCATGACCGCAGATGCTAAGACGTTTTCCTCTCTGCTCGCAATCAGCGGTTATCTCTTTTCTCTTTTCTCATTGTGGAATGTTCTGATGCTCAATTCACCTCTCCTCGCCAACAGGTGTCACATCAGAATGAACTGCACGGAATTGAGTCCAGCGATTGGTGCGGCAGCGATGGAGGGACTGCAGGCGTATAAAGTGTGGATTGACCGTGTGCAAGTTTGCCCACTTGAGGATATTGTGTGTGCCGCTTATAGGGCAAGTGAGTTAGGTTATATATAGTGCTATGTGGAATGCAGACACACGTGTGTGTGAGAGAGAGTGTGTGTGTGCACTGAGGGCTATGCAAAAGGTTTTTCATATTAGAAGCACTTTCCAGCCCCCTGCCTCCCAAACCCCGCTGAGACAAATGGAAATTTAAACCAACCACTTCAGAAAGCTGTTTTTTCTACCCAGCCGCCTGTGCTCACTCTCTCTGGCTGCAGCTAACAAGGCAATTGACAGGGTGATATGAGCACCATTTTCATTCTGGCATTTCCTAATGTTAAACACCAGAGTAATCAACAAGCTGCCTGCCTTCCTGTCTGTGTCCCTCGCTCCCCCGTCCCTCCCCCTTACGCAGCCACTCGCTTGCTCTCCCCGTCTCTGCTCGCGTTCATTTAACACGTCCATATTGGATTTCCTAATGCCTACAGCCAACCAAGTGGCTGGTGCCGCTTGCATCTGGACCACTTTTGTTACAGACAAGCCCAATTTGTGTTTGTATGTGTCCACACACCTGCCTGTGTGTGAGAGAGAGGGGAAATGTGTCGGCCCCAGAGTGTGCCCTTGCTGTTGTATTACATGGACAAGTTCAATTTGTGTGAGAGAAATCAAATAGCGCATAGGGACTGTTTTTGTTGCATTGTGTATAAGTTTAGTAAATGCATATAGGCTTGAAAGTCAAGGAGACAGAGAAGGAAGCAAGGCAAAATTAGGAGAGAGAATATCTTAGGCTCACCTTGAAATTAACTTGTAATGCAACACTACATCACAGTCAGAGACTTAAATTAATATTAACCCACCCAATAAAAAGGGCGCATATGGAAAGTAAATGTTGAAATAAATTAGAGATATTGTGTATGTTCCCTGAGTCCTTCACAAGGGTAACCCTGTCCCTATTCAGTGATTTATTTGGTGCTATTTATCTTGCTACAGTTTGTTTATCCTCACTAATTACTGGGAATCAGGATTCAGGGCTATTTGTAATTCCAATTCGCATTTTTTTTCCTCTTCGCTGCCTGGCAGACTGTCAGCCCATCTGACGTTTGACGTCTGAGAAAATGAGGCACCGAGAATCCTCATAAATTCGCTAAAAGCGACTGAACTCCACTATGGAAAATTTTCTGTCTTTTGATGGTTTGTAGATTAGACCGGGGAGTATGTTATTAATGAGCGAGATTACACCCAGCCGTCGCTAACCGGATTATGGTTTAATACAGCTCAATTTGCCTTTGCTATCCAGCGCCACTCCTCCTTTTCTCTTCCTACTGTCTTTTCATTTCCTCCCCCCTACTCTCTCATCTACAACCTCTTTCTGCTTCACTTAGTGCTCCAGTGTCACTTGTCCGGATACCAAGTTCCGGAAATGGCACAGATCAAAGCGATGCACACACCGAAGGACACACACAAATTTCTGAGTTAGTGATGGATATTAAAAGACATTCTATCGAACCAGCGGGAGGTAGGGAATGCGCCCTGTTTTGACAATTTAATCACTTCTAGCTGGGATATTACTATTAGTTTTCTTGATTAACCCCATTAAAAGAGAGACAGGCAACCAGAGAAGGCACAAGAGTTCAGAAAGAAAGAGGAGATTGTTTCTAGCAGATTTTGTACTCAGTAGACAGGGAGAACTTCCACCATGCGGCATAAACGAAATGAAGAGAACAAACATGAAAGGAGGTTGAAACAAAGATGGAACGAAAGTGACTGTAAAAATAGGTGTGTATGCGTGTGTATGGGGATGGGGTGCAGCCACCCTATCCTCCTTTTTTTTTTTTTTTTTAACTTTGACTTCACCACTGCCTCTGTCTTTCTTCTCTGATTTGCCTCTCTCGTTTTTCACCTCTGTCTGTGCTGCAGTAGAAGGGGATTACAGCACTGGTTTATGGAAACAATAGGCCTAACACAGGGCTTAAGTGGCCAGAACCAAACAAAATCAAACATTTAGCTGGCAGGGGTGTCGCAGTAATCTTCCCATTTTATTCTTGTCTTTTCTTCGTTTACTTCCCCCTCCTCGATCTCAATTTCCCCCCAGCATTTATGGTAAGCCTTCCCTCTTGTATGACTTTAATCAGGGCTTTGTTTTTAAAGTTGGGTCCACCAGCAGCTCTTCTCTCATATTGGAAGTGTTTAATTGGCCTTAACATACTTATAAGTAGGTTGTTTGGTTGATGGGAAATGAAGGGGAGTTAAATGTTAGCTCAGGGCGAGATATTGTCATTATTACACAGGATGAGATGTTACAATCCCTTGTGCTAAGATCCAAGACAAAACGCATTTAGAATCCCAGTCCAACTGAAAAAAACGACCAGCAGGCTAGCAGTCAGCTAACAACTAGCAACCACCAAGAAGACACCAGCTAACTAGCCTAGCCAACAGCAGTAAAAGGTCAATTGGATATGCGACTACATTTCAACACATCTCCCCTCTGAAAAACATAAGGCAACACAATTAGAAACTCAGTCCAACTATTTTTATTTATTTTTTTTAGTGTATAATCTTCTGTTTCTATGATTATTTCCATTAACTTAGAGTGGTTTTTCTCTCACCACAGCCATGTTGTGCAACCATGTCTGACAAAACCAGTGAGGCGTTTTTTTTTCTTCTTTCTGCTTAAGTGTGTCTCCTTCATTCTTCAGAATGGAGGGGTACTCAGTTGGATGTAATCTGCAGTCTAACCACTAGAAGGGACTAAATCCAATGCACTGGTCCTTTAAATCAATCTCAAGATGTGTCACCAGAGGGTTGGATCTGAAAAGTGTGACACAGAAGATATTACTGGAATTTTACAATAAAAGTAATTACAATTCCTAAATTGTAAAATTGTAGTTCATTAAATGTAAAGATAATTATACTTCTCTGTACTAAAAACAAAAGAAAAAGTTTTTTTTTTTTTTTCAATATGTTACTATGCTATTATGTTCCTGGTCCAGCCCCACCTGGATCAAATTGAGCTATATCTGGCCCCTTACCTACTATTACTTTGAGCCCCTTGCTGTATAGAGTATTAGTCAACAATGGTGGTATTGCTGTCTTGCAGCACTGAGTTTTACATGATTACTGGAATGTGGTTTTTATCACTGAGTCATCATAATTGCCAAAGTTGTCCGCTCAAATGTAGGCAGATGGTCACCAAATTGGACAGAAACAGAAATCGCCACGTGCGATGAAAAGAGAGACACAAGCGTGGATGAAGGGAACAGTTGACACGATGGATGTGTTTGCAAATGTTTGCTAGCATTTGAGTTTAATCACGAGACAGTGGCATTTGGTCTGGTTTGGGATTGGACCTTCTGCCATACTTAGACTAACAAGAGAGACGAGAGGTACAAAGAGGAAAGATACCCTGTTAAATGCCTTAAGATGGCAGAAATTAGGGAGACAAACAGGACCCGGGTAAAGAGCGATAAGAAGTAAGTAGGTTGGTTTAGAAGAACAAAGCTTAAAGACAAGCAAACATACGGGCAGGGGAGACAAAAGCCAGGCAGTGAAATCCCTCCAGGCCACTGCATGAAAGCTAAATGTGAAACCACTCTCCTTCCCTCCACTCTCTCTCTTTCTCTCTCCTGTCCCTTCCTCTTTCTCCGCCTCTCCCCTGTCCCTGCATTCTTCTGTCTCCTCCTAGGTAAGAGATGTCACATAGAGAGGACGCTATAGCTGCTCTGCATGTGCTATGATAACAAGGTGTCAGGATTCCCTTGGGGTAGATTTGCACTACTGGAGATTTAGCTGCTGCTCATCGGATAACATCATCAGATAAGAAGAGTACGGCAGTGGAGAGAAAGAAAGGAAGTGAAGGAAGAAGGCCACACAGACACACTCACGATAGAATACTAAATGACAGAGGAAGACGCAGAGATGTATGCGGAGCAATGTGCAGTGGGAGTTGGACAAAGATTAAAACACATACACATGAGATGGCACTAATTCTCTGAAGAGGAATATCTTAAAGTGACCTCACAATTGTTATAGATGGGGTCGTTCATTAGAGTTAAACTGCATTTCCTTCTCACTTCCCAGCCGCTATTCAAGTTTGTAGGCTTCAGAGAGTGAGAAATTAAAATTCACTGGACGTGACAGCAGTAACCACAGCACCAGACATTTTTTATTTTAGTGGCATTTCTCCCTTCATTGGAATCTTCTGTAATAAAATCCAGCAGGTCTGAGCTAATCACACAGACTTTGAGCACTTTAATTGCATTTTAGAATTTCCCGATTCAACCAGCAGAAGCTACTCAGACTGGTGTGTCTGTTAAATCTAGTAAGAGCTGCCATCCCTCTACTCTCATGTGCCCTCTGGTGAGTTACACAGACACAATAATATTTGAAATATCTCTCTTTACATTTTCATCATTTTTTTAAGCTTTCCATCCAAACCTTTATATACATTTATTTGCCAGATTGTTATCCATGCAAATCAAGTCAGCAACAGTGTGCCTTGCAGCTTTTAAAAGTGATACCAAAACATAAGTGGCAAGCAGATGGATGGAGCTATGCAACCAAAGTGACTGTTTTTAGTCTGAGGCAGGCGTGGGGGAGATGTTGCCCCGCAGAGAACTCCAGATGATCTCCACTGCATAACACTCATTTGTACTTGTTGTGTCCATATCTGCACAGGATTAGGACAACACAAGGACGTCAGACATTTGAAAGAAAGCGGTCAGGCTGTCTGTGTATGCTTTACTTTTTGCCAGGAAGGTCAGGCAATTGTACACAGTATAATTCAGGATGTGAAATCTGAACAGAACAACATTTCTTTTATAGTTTTATAGTCTCTTGTACTGAGTCTTTTGTGTTAAGTGCTTTTACTCATATTGTCCCCAAATAGAAAATATTATCTAAATGCAAACTAGACATACGAAAGGTCACACTGAAGTCAGGGTTAAGAACTACAAAAAATTGTTCCATTACACAAGTGCATCTGTAGTCCCTTCCAAATAAAATCATGGATGTCTGCTAATTTACACCTGGAAAGAATTAGAAATTTAGAGCTTGTAATAAGCTATTATTTTCATTTCATTAATGATGTAGGCTCTTATAACACTCACCTGCAACCCAACCACTATTAATCGGAATGTTAATTTTTATGATCCAGACCCACAGATTAACTGCAATGTCGGTGGATGTGGCCTGCTGGGCACTACAACCTTCAAACCTGAGAGAACCGTTCATTAAGCGACCATTTGAGGAGGCTCCCAATATATTCGTCTGTCATTTTCATTTTTAGTTTTTACTTTTGAAGTGATATGGTACCAGTAATTTTGGCGACGTGCACTCAGTCATGATTTTTAACACGTGTCTGGTGAAGTTTGGGTGCTATAGCAACAGCGGGGAAGTTTGTTTCTGTGAAGTAATACTGATCATGATAGATGATAACCCATAATTTTTGTTGTCTTCCGTTTGAATAAATGTCTCTAGATGAAGTTGGGGACATAAAGAAAACTCACCTGGGAGTGTGCCACCAGACATTCAGGCAGCTGTTCATTTAAAAGATAGATTACAGCTTCATTTACAAGCTGTAATTAATACACACACTTTCCCATATGCAGCAGAGGGGTGGAAAAGTAAAACAGCATAACTCTGAAATGCCCCTCATCCTGGCAGCTGAGTAAATCATTCATATATTAATAAAACAAAACTTAATTTTCCGTGTGTCAAAGTGGAGAGTATCCTCAGTAAAGTTAGAAAGTTAAGTTTAGTATAATTACGGAGATAAGGTGTTTGATTCTTCTGCAGAGACAAGACAGATAAATAGATTTAGCCTCAGGCTCTGACAGCCTTCCTCTAAAATGAAATTCTGTGGATGAAAATTACCACAAATACATGGATGTGTGAAGTTGAGAAAACGAGGTATAGATTGGTCAGAGTGGAGGAATTTCAAAAGTATACAGCAGAACAAGTCAGACAGAAGATGACAGGATTTCCTTAGAAAAATGCTTTGATGTGTTGTCTACACATATTTTAAGTAAACAGTGATTATCATACACAATGGACAGTGTAATTCAAAGACATAAACACATTTTTGTTTTTAACCATACATAATCTATTTTTTGCTTTTATTTTGTGTACTGTGAGGACAGTGCATTACCTTTTTTTTTTCTCAGAGGTGCAACAATGACTAGATGGGATTTGTCCTGTGCAAACAACCCACAGAGTTTGCTAGAAAATACCAGAATACCTTGATAGTACAATAATAAGTTCACAGAACATTTCGACCTTTAAACTTGAAAAACAATTTAATCATCTTGGCACTACGCTGCAGAGGATGGACCATTACATGTTCTAAAACGCAGTAAGTCTAAAGATAAAAAAAAAAAAATGAAGCAAACAAGGACAGCAGTGTTAAATATTTTAGAAAGAACCAAAGAGTTTTCTCTGAATTCAGTTTGAAAACATTCAGTAGGTCAGATGAAGTCAAAACATGAAATCAATTGTATTTGTAGGTGAACAATAGAACATTTTTCAAAGACTGGCTTCAGAAAATATTCAGACTCTTCCATCCTTTTGCACATTTTGTTGTGTGGTAGATTTAGGTTTTGATGAATAACTCATTAGGACAAAACACGTTTCACCAATTTTTTTGCAACTGTATAAAAAATCTGCTTTTGCCTTTTGCACAACCCAAAGGTCATCGGGTGCATCCTTTGCACATCATTTAAATGTGTTTAGAACTTGGAAAAGTGGATTGGATGTTGTTTATAAAGGCGTAAGTCTGTGTTTATATGATCCCACAACTCACCGTGCATGTCAAGACAAGAGAGTTAGAAAATCTACCATGGCTGAATGTGTTTTCTGTAGCTTGTAGAGTTGTATTAGAGTTGCAAATGCTGTGAAAAGGACATATAAAAAGAATCACCAAGTATTATCAAGCCTCTTACTAAAATGAGCAGTTTTAATTTTGTTTGAGTTTTAATACATTTCTAAAGACTTCTTATTACTCGGGTTATTTATTGCAGACTGGTGGGCACTAAGTCAATGTCATACATTTAAAACTAAACCTACCATATAATAATGTGTGCAGACTTAAAGGGTCTGAATTCTTCCTAAGTGAATGTAGTCTGGGCCTCATTCTTGCGAGTATTGCAGTACAGTATAGTGCAGTACAGTTCCTAGCACACTTGAATGTGATGGAGCAATAAAGCTTCATGCACAACAACCATATCATCTATAATCTATGAGAATACTGTATCAGGCAACTTGGAATTCCAGATAACGGTAGCAATTTCAAACCTCTGTTTGCTGTTCAGCAGTGGCTCTTAAGGTTTTTCATTAAGCTACTTCATTAAGAATACCTGGTGTTGTGCTCTGGCACAACTATAATGTACCTCACACAGGTCTCCTAAAACGGCTCCAAATGTTGTGGAGTGTGCACTGCTTCCTACAGACAGCGCTGATCAAGGTTATGCACTATAAATGTCGGGCTCTATTTGACATAGAGGGCACTATTTATGGTGCACTCAGGCGGGTTATAGACTATCAAATTAGTAAAATATTAATATCGAAATATTAATAAAAAATTTATAGGATTTAATTAACATTAAATCCACCTCGGGCATCCGTCAATTTACCAAAGATCAGTCTCATAAAAGGTGGGTATGTTAATTATTAACACAGAACCTTGTTTAATAATTAACTTAATAATCACTAACAATATTACCTTAATTTGAAGGATTTAATTCAATTCAATTTTTCAATTCAGTTTTATTTATATAGCGCCAAATAACAATACAAGTTGTCTCAAGACGCTTCACAAAAACCAGCCTGCAACCTCCAGAGCAGCCTGAGGGCGATGGTGGCAAGGAAAAACTCCCTTTTAACAGGAAGAAACCTTGAGCAGAACCCAGCTCATATGGAGGGACCCATCTGCTGAAGGCCAGCTGGGTAGAAACAGAGAAGACAGAGAGAGAGGAAGAACAGGAGAAACAGGATAAACAAACTTCTGTCATACATCAAGCTGAATGAGACATGTAGGATCTAATAATACAAGATATGCTGCTAATTGATCTTATGTGACAGTTTGTGAGTATAAGAGGAATCATGGGCAGGTTGGTGAATTGTTCATCTAGGTAGAAGTGGACAACTGGAGGAGGACATGAAGACTGGGGCAGATGTAGTTTATGGAGCTCCCCAGGTCTGAGCAAAGTTTCAAAGAAAGTTTATTGGACACATCTAGGAAATGAAATAACAAAATATTAAACTAAGGTGAACTACATACACTATGTACACATGTGGATGTGTGTATGTTAGTGAGAGTGTACATTGTGTGTGTGACCGTGTGTCTGTGTGAGGTGTGAAGAGTCACCTCAGACAATGGAAAAGATGGAGAATGGTTGCTTTGTCCTTAAACAAAGAAGGTTACAACTACAGACATATATGCGTAGACGCTGCATTGAGCGGGTTCGTCCGTTGCTGTGATACGTCAACGCGTCCGCCTTATTGGATGTGGCCAATCTGCCCCGTAAACTAATAAAAGGCAATGGACTGAACTTCATAAAGCACCTTTCTACAAAGTGCTTTAAGTCTTATTCACCCATTCACACATACACTATTTGGGAAACAAATAGTAATGAAATTATTTTTATTTTATTTAATTATTTATTTTTTAATTATTACTAATTATTATTAAAAATAAATTATTTTAATTTCAACAAGTCCTGCATACATATAATTGTATCCAATGGTAGAGAACAGTTAACCACGTAAGCTAAGCTTTTAGAAACAAGTATTAGTCCATTTTTACCCAAAATACCCTATGCCTATGCCATAGTATGTCATGGGGAGTCAAATGGCACTGAATAGTAGGAATGACCCATATGCATACATATCTACATGGATGGCATTGATATTACATTATTACATTATTTTATATTTTAGTTTGTTCTGCTGCTGGAGAAGAGGACATCTCAAAAGCAGACAGGGACATGGTCTCATCCTCCCACATTTCCTGATGTGCTTGGAGATGACGGAAGATGGCCTGGAATTATCTGCCTGAAGGAGCGTTATTCCAGCCCCCTAAAACACATACAAACGCCACATTTACATATACAATTACTCAGATAATACTCATACATATTAGCAACAAGTGACAGCTGAGGTTAACATCCGTTAGCTAGATTTGCGCAACCGTCCAAACAACAACCCATAAAATCACAAATTGGCATACTTAAACAAAATCAGTTACAACTACCAACAGTTCCACCCATTAAACTCCTTTTTCATTCTTACCTGTGAAAGGTAATGTGGCAACACGAGGGATAATTTACTCAGTTATGTCTCAAAACTCTTTTCTCTTTTGTATACAACCGACAACGCCACCTTGGGTTAGGGCCCAAGGACCCGTATTAAAGGTCAATTACCAACGATTACAAAAGGACACAGGTTCGTTCAATCAGGGAGAATAGGAGACGGAGTTCAATTATCACATACAAAAACTTTATTTTGGCACTCTAAAATAAACAAGGCATGGGACAAAATGAAAATAATAAAAAAAACGGAGCCAACTGAGAAAAAGGATACGAGCTGGGGCTTACCGGCTGGAGGAGGAACCAACATGGGGAGTGACGTCCACAATAAAAATGAAAAGGGGGGCACCCCACTCACACAACCAAAAAAAACGTGAGGAGCGCACAAAATAAGCAGGGACCACCACACACACACACACACAGGGGACCAACACCACCCGGGGAAGAACCACCACCACCGTCCACCTCCAGCTCTAGGGAAAATAAAGCACAGTCAACAGGGCTCACAATTAAAGGAAAACAAACAATATCCCACAATATAAACGAATTAAAGAATAATCAATTAATACACTAAGGAATAATACAATTAGATTAATCAAAAATCAAATTAACAAACAGATTAAAAAGTCTCTGGCCAGAGATATCTACTCAACAGTAATCGTAACTAATCCATTTCTGACAAGTAACTGAGGGCTGAAATTAAGAAGTTTTCCCCCCAAATAGAACGTAAATAATTACAATAAACTCCCAAAATGACACCTTACTCAAGCAAAGCAAACCACTTAACCACAAAAATAAATAACCACAATAAACTTTACTATTAATCAGAAAAAGAAACAAAATATAAATAAATGAATAAACAAAATTACACCACACCTTGAGAATTACATTTAAAACGCACACACACGCAAACACTCACACACACACGCAATCCAAACTAGGGGCTGGGGGTCCGGACTGGGCTCGTAATGTCCAGCACAAGCGGTAGCCACACACCCACGAACGCGCACCGCCACACGTGCAATAGCAGCAGAAAACCCGGGCCAGCAGCGCGAAGCAGGCCGACCCAAAACGGCCGTCAAGAACCCAAAGTCAGGAGCAGCGAAATAACAGGAGCAGCGAAATAACAGGAGCAGCGAAATAACAGGAGCAGCGAAATAACAGGAGCAGCGAAATAACAGGAGCAGCAGCAATGCAGCAGTAGCGAAGTGGCGAGGCGGCCGTGGCTAATCAGCCGGAATTATTCAGTACCAGTCGTACTCTGCTTGGCGTCCAAACTACCGGCCTTTTATCCGGTCGGTTTCGGTCTCTACCAAAAAGGGAGAGGGGTGAAGAGGGTCGACGTAGCGGCGAGGGACAGCCACCACAACACCAACAACCAGCACTGTTAGAGGGAGAGGAGTGGAGAAAGGAGGAGGCTCAACACCTGGCCAAAACAATTAGCAGCAGCAGCACACCGCAACTCACCTAAACGCCAGTGATAGCGACCCCAGTGCCCTGCCAGGACCGCGTCAAGGATGCCGGATCTATCGGAAAGGTTATGTTTGAATTAACTGACACTAACAAGTGTGCACTTTTACCGGCATGCTAATGCGTGCCTACCTGTCCGTTGCGGTGAGCAGCGGGGACAACCTGGAAGTGGGCGGGCCGACGAGGCAGGAAGCGAGAGGACAGGGGGGAGAAACCTCTCCTACTTTTATCCTCTCTGTGTGACTAATGATTGGCCAGAGAGGGCAGGGTGAACCAGAAGTATTCAAGACAGTGGTGCCTCATACCACTACAGTAATTCTGTGAGATCTGGTTTGTACTGTAAATCGGTTGGTACATTTCCACATGAAAATGAATGAGGAATCTTCTCCGATCGCTCCACTTTGCCACATCCAAGTTGGTGGAGACATTGACATACGATTCAGGGCTCAATGCAGCGTCTAGGTATCTACGTCTATGGTTACAACCAACTTAGTTTCAAGATGGCCTCTAAGGCCAACCGAATGTGATGTGGAGGGAAGGGTGGAGGAAAGGTGTGTCCTTTGTTCACAAATTTAAATTACGGGTCAACTGACTATAGACTAGGGGCCCTAGTCTAGGGCTGAATGATATGGACAAAGTTTCATATCTCGATATTCATGCCAGATATCTCGATATTGATACCATACAATATGATGGGTTTGGTGAAAACCAAGCATTTTTCAGAAAAATAACTGGTTAACATCGTCCTTTTTGAATCCAAATTACCTCCACATAATGGTGGATGATTTATGTTTTGGTAGATTCTGCACCGCCACCGGCCGCATTATCTTCCGAACTCATTTTCTTTCTTTCTTTTTAATTTCCCCGCTGTGTCTGTAATTTGTGTCTCTGTCTTCCTCACTCCCGCCCTCATATGTTTGTCATTGGTTGGCTTCAGCTGTCGATCTACAGCGAGCATAAAGTAAGGTTTGTGGTTGGCTGGCCTTAGAGGTGCATTCAAGGAAAATCATAAAAATTATGTCTGTTGTGTCTGCCAGAGCTGTACGTGCAGGGCGAGCGCGGGGAGGGGAAATCTATATCGTCTATATCGTTGCTTTTTCTATATTAATATCTTGAATGTTCATATCTAGATATAGATACGATAACGATATATCGTTCAGCCCTACTATAGACTATAGACGACAACAACAAAGCTTAAGTATTTCACTGATTTCAATCAGCATATACATTGGCAAGATTTAAGTGTTCCATGCTTAGTCAAGATATGTGTGGGATAAGCTAACTCAACCTGGTCTCACCATGGATTGTACCAAGTCACATGAAGAAGAGAAGATGCTGGTTGGTGTGCTGATTTGCAGGTCCTGCTGTTCTTCTGCTTTTCTTTGTGGCTCCGTCGCTTGTTAACTCAACTAGCAGACTTTGTGTTGTGGTAATTAGCTTCGTCCTTCAATCCTTTGGCAAGCATTCACGTCGCTACCAAGGTCCAGTCCAGTGGAGGCCTCTGCTTTGTGCAGGCCTCATGGAAGTTGGGGAGAGGATAGCGAGGAGCAGCAGCTCCTGAGTAAGAGTGGCAGCTCTTGCTGGGCGAGAGAAGAGAAGCGAGAAGAGGGGCATCTCTCCCTTTAATTAGCTGTATGACCTCAGAGGTCTTGGCCATACAGTAACGAGTGGGGGTTTCACACCTAGGTGTGAAAAGGTGAAGGCTGCTGGGAGGTTGAGTTCAAAGGCCTTTTTTGTCTGGGGAACAAAAGGAGCCATACAGCCTTGTCCTCCATTTTGAATGGGCTTAGTTCCAACACTGGAAAACTAAAAAGAACCCAGTTAGGCTTTGATACCAGTACTCATTCATGTTTTCCATATTTATATTCATTTGGATGTACTTCCATGGTATTGCCACCAACACAAACACCCACACACAAGTGTACCCAGTAAGGACTGGACTGGTCTACAACAACAACTGTGGCCTTCCCCAGCAACGTGCAGCCATGTACAGGGAGGGAGTCTCTTTCTTTCTAGCAAGAAAATGTCAACTGTACCATTTAATCACCCAGCCAGCAATCATTTAGTAATCATTCCTCTTCAATGCTTGTCAGATGCAGAAAGGGAGGGCACAAGAAAGAGGAAGCATGTGACTAAAGCCTAAAATTGAGGGAAAGAAGAAAAGACAGAAGGGGTGTGAGCAACAGCCTGCCATTGGTAGGTGAAGCGTGCATGTCTTTGACAGCAGACAATAAGCCCAGATGGTAACTCTTCCTTGGTTAACTTTGATGGATATTTCAGGCTCAGCATCAAGACTGTATTACTAAGAGTAGATTGTTAGTCACCCTTTGTCTCATGCCTCTTCCTTGTATGTTAAAGAAGTGCAGGTGTCTCTTTAATTGTTCTAAGCAAGATATTCTTCACATTCTTTAAGCACAGATAACAATAAATCATAATTATTATTAACTATCTTTGGGAGTGAATGATTTCCATGAATGAGTTACAGGATCTTGACCTCCTGGAGATGTATGGTTTCACTTCTCTTCTGTACTCGCTGCCAGCCATTTGGCACCATTTTTATAAAGTAAATTGTTTTCAAAATGATGTTGTGTTGTTGTTTTCTATGTTAATTAGCAACTTAGTTTTTGACTTTAAATCAAATTGGTTTAAGCAAAATGGGATCCAGAGAGCTTTCTGCAACTTTAACTAGGTACCATGGCTACAACATACAAAAATATTGGGTAGATGTTTTAACCATTGGACTGGAAAAGAGGAGTATAAATTTTACAGAATTAAAATGATTTGATTTTGAAGCATGTGACACAAACACCAGTGAGATTGCTACAAAAGTGTCAAATAAAGATATATGTTACTGTGTCAGAGAAAATTCACCTGGAACAAAGTAGAAAATATAAATTTCTTGCCTAAAAAAAACCCCAAACATTATTAAGAGTAAAAACCATCAAAGTGGACTTTAGTCCTTTATGGGGAAAGGAACTATATTTGGTAACCTAAGCACACATTTTAAATTGCTTTCTGGTGCCTCTCATTGGGGTTCAGAAGCATATGATTTTCACTCAGCCGGTCAAAGAAAATCAAGGCAACATTCTCAGATCAGACCCCTCAAATATGGTCTTCAGGGTCCATCTCATTGACAAGTGACTGAATCATCACTTATGTTCTAATGCCCTAAACACATGTCTATATTTGTTTACTTCTTAAGGACCTGGAACCATATATGGTAAATTCATTAATCTTGATTTCATCCATATATTTTAATGAGTGACCTATAAAAGGTTTATAAATGGTCAAACACTGGTTGACGTGAACAGTTTTTTTTAATGAAACAAAGTTAGATACAAATAAAGTGTATCTAATTTTATTTTATTTTATGAAATGAAATTTTATTAATTTAAGTAACACTAGTGTTAAAAAGTATGCCCCATGATTATGTTGGCAGAAAGAACTACATTCACACATTATGTATCAGAATTTGCTGCTAGCCAAGTGGTTGCACACACTACCCCTCTGGAAGAAACGTAGTCTCAGGATGACCCACTGATGCAATCCTCATCAATCATACCAGCTGTCAAGAGGATGCAAGATTGATGATCATACATAGATAATAGCCAAATTAATAATACCATGATGAGTTCTGGGGCTTCCATAGAAATATTCTCAAACGAAAAATGTTATTAAAGTTGTCTTATCACACTTTAGTTTATTGCATAATGCAAATGATTAACGGCCAGCAATGACTAACCTTCATTCAGTATGCTTACTGTAGGCTTACCATCCTTTCAATGGAGACATCCATTCTTGGTCAATTGTCGAAGATGAGGGATAATAAATCTTGCAAAGAATATAACTCTCACTGTCTAGAGCAGAATTTCTGAATAAATAACACGGAAATAGGTTGCATCGCACTGGACGGAAACAGTCACAGAATTATAAACCAGCTAAAGCAATTTAATCATTGCCAGAGCCAGGAGAGAAGATAAAGATTTAATTATAAATGTATTTCCGCAGGTATCCGGTATCGGAAGGTCAGATTGAGATTGGCACCGGTTTTCCGGTTGATCTCGCTCATTCCACTGCATCTCTGTTCCGGAATAAAAGGACAGAACATACCCGTATATCCCCAGTGTAACAGAGACAGATAAAAGTGTGTACAGGGTTCTGATAACACTCTGGGGAGGAAGCAATACAGGAGCTTTCTGCTGAGGGACAGTGCATTCCTGTGACACAGCCAACATTAAAAGGCAGTATCTGCTAACACAGAGTAACTTATTAATTCATTATAATTGTAAAGTACCTTCTCTCCTACATTTTCAGACTGTGATGTGACATGTTCCCCCTGTTTGTCTTTTGTCTGTTTGGCGAAGAGGAAATGATCTACGCTGTTTTCGAAAAGAAAATGGTGCAAGGGAGCTGAGTGTCTCTGACTCTACATATGTGTGTGTGTTGTGTGCCTGGGTCTTTTAAAACGTGTGCACGTTATATTACATCACCTGAATATCTACCCCAAGGTGGTGCTGTGCCTTTACCTTTCAATGTCCACATTCTTCAACAAAACACACATATTAATGCTTCTCTCACACACACTATTGTGTAAGGGCATATGTGCGTGTGTGTGTCCGAGACAGTCATAACTGAAAATCTGTGAAAGATCAGAAAAATATAGAAAACGCTAAAACACTAAGAAATAATGCTTGTAAACACGACTTTAGATTGCTCAGGGAGTTGTAGTCCACACACACGAACACACACACAGCCCACACGCACATCTCAGTAACGGTCCTGTAGCGTCCAGGAACCTTATAGATTTGTGCATGGCACGGGAGCACAAGCGGTCAAGTATAATGACGATTTTACATGAAGCCAACCGATTATCCGTTTGGTATCCCCACTCCAGTGATCTTCGCTGTGTTTGCAGATAACACAGCAGAACATGCACCCAGTGGTATTCAGAGGCTTAATTGATTTGACATGCTTCCACTGTAGGTAGTCATAGCTGTAGTCCTAGAAGCATGCCATGGGTGATCTATGCCATGGGTGAATCATCACCAAGACCCAGGAAAATCTCACTACAACAACTGGAATGGATATATACAATATACAGTATTTATATTTCAGTATTATTTATGTAGTTAGACACATGAGTTATTGGTAATATCTCAACATTGTGCCTTTTACATACTGCACATAAGATGCAAATGACGTGTGACAGGACTGCAACAGTGGTGAACAGGACGTGTGTCACGGGTTGAATGTAGAGCAGATATAGATTGCATGGAGTAGACATCAATATTTGACAAGTCGCAGATGGAAAACTCAGCCTCCCCTTCATTTACTGCTCTCTCTTGAGAATTGCTTGGAATCAGATAATGTGACCCAGAATAAGCTAATACAGAATGTTAAAAATAAACACAGGCGCGGGGAACAAGCTTGATATTGATTTGATTAGCCACTTCCAAGTGTGTCCATTGAAGGAAGAGCAGAGCCATGCCTCGATGCAGAATGTAAAGTGTCACAACAAGATGTGACCCATCTGAGCTGGATGTAGGCAAGGAGCGGGGAATATGTCGGTGGACCATCCACCAGTCCAAGACACAGAAAGGCAGACATATTTAGACGTTATTTGAAATCACCAATGACCAAAAATGCGCTTCTAGGGTCATTGGTGCATTTAGGGTATATCCGGACTCTAGGAGAAACAAAGATCACCTGTGATAAAAACCCATGTGGGCAAACACACTTAAAAAGGCCACAGACAGGAATTTAATCTCTCACATCAATATAGAGACCATCTCTGTTTTGAATAATTCTGCTACGTAGTTTGTATGTATGTGATGCATTATGTGTTGCATTGGATGCTCCAATTCTGTGAGCTTATCTCAGATCCACTACCATTTTTGGTTTTGATGCCATTATTTGAAACTTTCTTCATTTAAGACCAATGGATGAACAACCGATTGATTCTTTTTTCACAGTGAACGTATCATTGTCAAAATAACTGGTTGTCTTTCTGTGGTCCCTCCTTGAGATCGCTATTTAGACTTAGACTTTAATGATCCACGAGGGAAAATACTTGGTCACAGTAGCTTAGTTGCACAAGTAAAAAGAAAGATAAAATAAAATAAGATTAGACGATTAGATTAAAAGAAATAATAAAAAAAAATAAAAAAAAATATTTGTATGGTAGCACATTTAATCTCTTTGACTAAAATTGGTTCAGTATTATGTTATTATTTAACAACAAAAGGGAAAGGAGAGACAAAGCCTGCCCTGAAAACATTTTTAAAATGATACAGTGTATACCTGACATTTTCCCAGCCATTTATTTTCTCAAAGCAGAAAAATACAAACATTTTTTTGAGGATTTGTGTAAAATGAATGCTATTCACTCCAGCTGAGCATGGTTGTGTACTTGTGTACACTCTATATACTATTTGCAATAACTTCTTTAAAGCAATGATGTAATAATTTGACTATCATAGCTCACATTTTTGAGGTGACCATTTTAGCCTTTCTTGACAGAAAAAAAATGCATCTTCAAAGCTTAAATGAATCCTACATAACATGCCCAGTAAGTCTGTGTTACCTTATACAAGTACAGTATACATGGCTGCAAAGTGACAGTGATTTGTGAAAGCACAAAGTGGCATAATGGTATATGTTCCCTTTGGCAAGAAGCCATGAAAGTAAAGTAGGAGGAAACACCAGACAGAGGAAAGAAGCACAGTACTGAGAAGAGAATGTGATGAAGGGAAGCTTGACTGAATAGTTACATTAAGATCAGTGTTTAAGTACAACATAGGCTGGTTCTGTGCCTCTGCTGTATATTTAAGTGGTAATAATTAACCACTGATCGGACAGGCTCACGGCCAAGCACGTATTAACATAATAGCATGCTAACTGAGTATGTAATAAATGCACTGCATGCGTTTCATCTGGACATAGCGTGAGAAAACAGAGTCTGGTGCTGGACCAGAGGCTGGGTGCTGAATAATTGTCTGCTTACCAAACCTAATGGGGAATTAATTGGGAGAAAACAAAGCTGACACATGCACAAAATTGCTTACATAGGAAATTTAGTATAATTTCTAATTTCCATAATATTAATAAATATCAGCAAAACAACATAGTTTTATTACACTCACTACTCTACTGCACTGAGCTTCTTTGATTTTAGTTTGTGAAGGTACCAGGCCATGATATATCAAAAAACAAAAACAAAGCTGAGACAAAAGGAAGTCAACTACATCTTACGTGGAATGAATTTGCAATTCATAAAATCTGTTTGTTAAAACATTACCAGTTCACACCAGAAGTCTCTGGTCATTATTGGGTTGATAAAGTACCATTCACAATTTGTTGCTTTATCCTTATGTGTATCCAAAGAAGATAAAGCTCGAATCTTACACTCAACAGCAAACAAACTCAAAATTCAACTTGGATTGCGTCTAATGAAGAAGTGTGATTTTCAGATGGGCACCACCCACAGATGCGCCTAATAAAAATCTCAAGTCTCCACCAGTCATTTAGAGTTGAAGCGTTGAAATGTCCTAAAGAAGAAGAACAGTTCAGTTGCCTTTGTTTCAGATTATTATTTTTTCTTTCGCTTGTTTTGTATTTTGTCAGGTTATCTCACATCAGACCCTTTCCCTTTTCACTTTTTAGCCCTGCTTGATGATTCTCTGTAGGTCACTGTTGGTCTCTCTGTTCGCCCATGGTGTCCATTCCATTAAATCTGATAATGTTAATAAACAAAGTAGATGTACTGAACTGCTCTGCCCCAAGGGGTTTTAAAATGCATGAGGTTAAATTAGATACCCCTGAACAAAAGTGCTACTGTGAAAAAGTGAAAAAAAGAGAGAAAAAAAGAATATGAAATCATAGCAACTAAATATTACAGAAGACGACTTTATCCAAAAAAACAAAACAGTTCAGTTTTCTTTAGTCTCAAATGCACCTGTCTTTGTGTTAGGTTTGTTTTTAAGTACAATGTCTTCATGTTGTATTACTGTATTTTTATTTCTGCACAGTATTTCATGAACGTTAAAGCAAGTTTTGACAGGCACTCTTCTAATGTCTGTGAGTGGTCTTTTCTATTTCAAGTAGCAATAGAAGAGCATGGTTGGTTTGGCAGGGATTTTAATTAATTTTGCATTTGTTGTGTGACTGTGTTTGTGTATGTGAAGCCAGACACACAATACCCAGAGACATTCGCCATTCAATCCAGTGCTGTTGAGTAGGGAGGGACACATCCATATTTAATACACTTATATCCATAATTCACAAACCAAACCTCAGTGCCTTACTATAAGGGACTCTTAATATGATAGGACAGCTCTCTCATTTTCCCTCTTACTCTGGTTCTGTCTATCATAGTAACTTTGTCTATTTCTCTTCCTTTTTCTTCCTTTTCTATTAATTTCTCTTTGTCCTTATGTTTTTCACACACATAGGTGGGTTCAATATCAGTCCTCCCCCACCGTCTTAAACAACTTCCCGACTGTTAACATTTGTCATTACGGATCGAGACGGTTTCACAACTCATTCACAATCTGAAAAGTTCTGCAAATAGAAAGTTATGGGCTTAAGCTGCATACTCGGTTTGAGGGTATTTAAGAACTTTGCCATTGCACACAAGTTACAAGTTATAGCAATCTCTCCTAACAGCTTGAGGTCAGGTGTTTATAAAGGTAATATCATATATATATATATATATATATATATATATATATATATATATATATATATATATATATAATATATAATGTATAATTATATAAATAATGTAATAATCTGATAAATATGCTGCAGTAATTCAAATGAGGTGAAGGATATTGCTTCTTAATTTCTTACACTGAGCAGGTAAACTGAGCAGGTTTCTAGCTATGGAATTTTGTTATTTGGAAATACTTTCACTGAACCTGCAACATGCATTCAAAGAGGAGCTCTCAATGCAAGTAAAACGTGTCATCCTTAGAATGCAAAAAACAAATTCATCAGAGAGATAATAGGAATATTAGAAGAAGTCAAATGCACTGCTTGATACATGATGAGGGGGAAAACACGATGGTGTCTGAATGTCCAAATAAGACAACAATGGTGAATGCTGTTGTCAAATTATTAGTTAATCAAGGTAGCCAAACCATTATCCAAGTCTAAGAGAAGACTTCACCGGAGTAAATGCAGTGCGTTCACCACAAGTTGCAAACCATTTATAAACCTAAAGAACAGAAAGATCAGATCAGATTTTAAAAATCTAAAAATTCTTTGGACAGATGATTCTAAGGTTTTGAACGACGGCTGTGTGGTGGATGGGCATACATGGCTTCAAACACTACTGGCTCACTAATATTTGGTGATGTGACAGAAGACACAAGCAGCTGGGTGAACTGTATAGTGTATAGCCATACACTCTGTGCTTAGATTCAGACAAATGAAGCAAACATTATTTAAAAGGTGTTTCACGAACCATTGGATGAGGAATATAAACAGCCTGTCCCCCCAAAAAAGTGACACTAATATTTCATTGGACCTGTGACATTGTTTCCTGTGACAAGCTTCTGTCACAAGATTTACTTCCGTCCAGTGTTGCATTAATTTTTCGCCAAGATCTTGTAGTAATGACGGGAGAGTCTGACCAAGGATCAAAGCCTTTTCCAGGACATTCCAAAGATTCTCAATGGGGTTAAGGTCTGGACTCTGTGGTGGCCAATCCATGTATGAAAATGATGTTTCATGCTCCCTGAACCACTCTTTCACCGTTTTAGCCCCATGAATCCTTTCATTGTCATCTTGGAATATGCCTGTACCATGAGGGAAGAAAAACTCCATTGATGGAATAACCTGGTCATTCAGTATATTCAGGTAGTCAGATGACCTCATTCCTTTGGCAGAATGTTGCCTCGAACCTGGACCTGAGCAACTGCAGCCACCTCACTGCCCCCGCAGGCTTGTACAGTAGACACTAGGCATGATTTTGGCTATCACTTCATCTGTCTCTTTTCTTACCCTGATGCTCCATCACTCTGGAACAGGGTCAGTCCAGACTCATCAGACCACATGACCTTCTCCCATTGCTCCAGAGTGCAATCTTTATGCTCCCTAGCAAACTGAAGCGTTTTTACCTGTTAGACTAATTGATTAGTGGTTTTCTTAAGGCTACACAGCTGTTCAGCCCCACTCCCTTAAGTCCTTTCACATTGTACATGTAGAAATGATCTTACTTACACCATGAGTTCTACAGTTTTTTTACTGTGATCTGTTTTCACCATACATTTAAGTAATCGCCGATCATGATCAATCAGGATTTTTTCCTAGCACATTTCTTCCTTGAAGATGGAGGTTCCTCTTTATCCTTCCAGTTTTTAATAATGCGTTGGACAGTTATTAACCCAGTATTAGTATTGTCTGCTTGATGGGGTTAAATAACTTTTTCTAGATGAAGTATAATCTCCCACACTGTAATTATCCAATAGGAGGCTCGTACCCATTTGTCCTAGGTAAATGCAGGCTGCTTTTATTTATTTATTTATTTTTTTTAATCAGTCAGTGTAATATGACCGAGTCAGCCACCTCAACTCAACCTGACAAAGCTGCATTTCACTGACAACACAACTAAAGGCTGAAAGATGCACAAACAAAATGGAAAAGAGCCAGCTAAACATCACAAAGATGGAAAGCCATTCGTTTTGCGATGTCAATAGATTCATGACTTCAGGACACCATTGCCTGAAAACAAATCTGGACAAATTAAAAATGATAATTCCTACGTAACTTATACACCTGTCCTTCAGTTTGAAAAATGAAGGCTCTGCACTTTAAAAATACATTCATTATGTGAGTGTAATACCCAGGTCATTTCCATTTATGAGTTTTGCAGAATTTAAGGTGTCAAGGGAGGTGTAGGAGTAACCTAAATTTGTTGGCTATTGGCAGATTAATCAGTGTACTAATGAACTAGTTAGAATATCAATTAAGCAGTTAATGTTTTGAAGTCAACCAACCATATAAGATTTCACTCTCACCTTCTACAATCAACCTAGCTAAAGTAGCTATGCAGACATAATTAAGTTTGGATTAAAATTTTAACTCCGCCTCACCACCACCTTTTTATCTCCACTGACTATTACTAATATAGCAGATAACTAATTAACAATATATTTCCTCTAGCTTGCACCCCATCAACTTTCTCCTCTCCCACTCTTCTCCTGCTCTTTCCAGCTCCACTCCACTATATCCCCATGGGCTTTGGCCAGTAATTATGTTGGATATAGGGCCCATTCTCACCTCCCCCAAGCTTTGGATAACTTCGTGGAGTGCTCAGCAGTTGGCTTTGCACTTTCCTATAGTCTGTGGCTATAAATCATCTCACTCAGCAAATGTACACACTTTACATGCTTTTATTTATCACTCCCATGCTTCCATTTTTGTGTAACATTTTTCTTCCTTGTGTTTGTATGAATACTCTCATATTAGTTGCTTCCCGGATGGCAGGTTTTTCTGTCATCTCCACACTGCATTCCCTTTTTTTTTTTTTTTTACCTATGTCTATTTATGAGCACGCCTCCTTGGTTCCCTCTTGTTTCTGATAAAGACTGCCAGTATTATTTCAGTCTACCTCAAATCACTTACCCTCATTATCTCGTGTCTCAAGCTGTGTGTGAGGATGTGTGCGTTCCAGGGCAACAATGTGAGGTGAGTGTGTCAACACATGCATACACACTTGGATCAAAACAGTACTGCTGAAGCTGTGATTTTAACTGTGTCACAGTCACGGCAGGCAGAGTTTCCCTGATAAGTATGGCTGCCTGTTTTCCTTGTGCGTGTGTTTATATCTTACCAGTTGGAGCAGCTTGAAACTCATTGCAACAAGATATTGCCTGTTTTAAGCCAAACTATATTTGCCTCCAAAACTCACAGAACAGTGACAGCAATTCATATCTTAGATTCAGCTAAGAGGCTGTCTGTACTACATAAGTGTTTTCAGAGAGGTAAGCTGTAAGTTGTTCACTACATGAGTGAACAGTTCTGTCAGAAGGGTAATGCTGGGATGCTACATCTTAAAGAGGTTGATCGACATTGATCGACTCTTCTAAATATTATTTCACTAGTTTTATCTTATATATTAGGGTAGTTATCATAAATGATTGTATATATATATATCTTGTAAGAGATTATTTTATTCTCCCTTCTGGGTAAAAGAATGAATTTTGTCGTTAATGGTAGGGGATGTAATTTATTTTTGGTGTTATGTTTTCCAAATTCAAAAGTATCCTGTTAGCATATTGTAATTCAAGTTTTATGAGTGAACAATTGACTTCTGTGCCTCCTCCTGGCTGTGTTTACGGGCTTTAAAAAATCACTCTGTGACTGTATTTTTCCTCCAATCAGGCCATTTTAGTGTCACTGTCTTGTGCCGCTATCACATCAAAAATCCCAGGTCGGCATTTTCAGACCTGGGTCGACTCTCCTTTGGTGCTTTCACATAGTCCCGGGTTGGACCTCCCGCTGTGAGGGCTGCGTGCCTGTTTTTGCTTTCCTCATATGTCATTGCGTACATTGCAGATAACATTGCAGTTTGTTGATGACCTAAAGAATGGACTGGTTGAACACCCACTCTTTCAAAAGGCTGCTAATATTAGAATAAATCACTGTGTCCTGCACAGGGCCTGATATCTTCTGCCGAATCTCCTCTTTTCCTTGGATGCAGAGTGCTGCCGTGATTGTTTAAGTGTGGGAGTACTGTATATAAACAGTTGCACAGTTGCCGTTCACCTAAGCGCTTCCATTAACGACCGTGTAACAGCACATTTGATTTATTTGATTGAAAGAAATAAGCAAAATCTCTGCCTTTCAGAGATCAGCCTTTATGGAAGTAGACCAAAACTTGTTTTGAGCTGAAGCCTCTACAATGATGTAACAGACAACTATATAAGCATTAGAGCGGAAAACCCGGGTCGACGCAGCATTCCTGTTCACATTGAAGCAGGGTTGACTCGGGTTTTTCGCTCGATGTGAAAGGGGCTTTGGGTGTCCCTTTTGATTACTCTACAAGTCAATGTGTATTCATGTCCCATTGTGAAGGCTCAATAGTGGACTTCTGCATGCCGACGCATGTTACAGTGACTGGCGGTGTTAGTGCTGAAGTTGCGCACACCCTGTACCGGTTTGATCGACGAAAAAAATGTCCATAACGCTGATTTTATCAGTTTTCTCACTGAAAAAGAGCCTGGGTTTAAGTAGGAGGTGAAGGGAGTGGAACTGCGGCTGTAAACAAGAAGGGGGAGGGGAGCAGCGCAGATTTTACATACCGTCGCTGTCCGATGAAAAACTCATATCTCCACTTTTGATGTTTTTAGCTTTCTACAGTATACAACATGTCTGCATTCCACCCTAGCAACTGACACATTCAGTATTTATATGACGGATGGAACGATGCTTTAAGACGCAATCTATTTAAAACGTATCTCTATTGGATGTCGGAAATGTCAGTCAAAAAGCATGTATCAAAAGCAGGTATGAAAAAAAGAAATTTGGAGAAACGTGCTTTTCATTGGACAGCAACGATACCCTACCTTTAATTAATGACAGAAACTTCAAAGAATGGTCAAGAAAAGTAGTCATAGAGTTTGTGATTACAAGCACAATCAGAGACGCACAAACATGCCATAGTGTACGGTACATTTTAGATAGAACCCTCTGCATATGCTGCATATATCTAAATGAGGACACATACCGTACCTAGAAATTCAATGTAAACACAGACAAAATTTATGTGTACACTCTTCCATCCATTGTTGAACTCTTCCATCCAGCAGCCATACACACAGATCTAATGGTGTCCTCTGACATTGAGATGATTTACTTCAAAGGATTTAACTCCCGCCTCTGATACCTTAAACAACTCCACGGAGTGTTGGGGTGTTAAGCACACACACTCACATCCACACTTACTCATATACACAGTCCTGCACCTCAGCAAAAATAAACTGATTGGACCCGCTGGAGTGCCATTGAGAGGAAAAGTAAGAAACTACAGGAAGGAGAAAGACAGGGGAACACATTTTTGCCCCCCTTTGAGGATATATTTAATGGTACATTTATTATTACTCCCATTCCTTTTCATTGTAGTTCTTGTCATGCTCGTGTCACTTACACATTGCAACCCTTGTTTTATTAGAGTAGACAGCTCTCTAACAAGCTTTATAGGCTCCCTTTTGCAGAGCATCACATCATACCCTACAACTATTGGTTGCATAAATAGCCATCAGACTCTTAAGTTATCATCCACACAGTCAGCATTTTAAAAAGTGCGACAAAGTTTGAAGGCTCTGCCAGTCATCAAAGAACTACAGTTACAATGAGTAACCTTTGTTTTGTATATATACATATGTATATGGCAATACATGAGAATCAGGAATAAGGCTCCCACCCTGTAAACATAAATAGACATCACACTCTTAAGTTGTCAAAGTCAGCATTTTAAGAAGTGTGAGGGCTCTGCTAATCATCACAGAACTACAGTTACAATGAATTACCATTGTTAAAGCCAGATTCTTACACACAACACTGCAAGCAAACAAACACAAATTCAGCTTTGATCGCCTGAAGTTATAGAGGGATGGTTTACTATTTTGGTTTAGATTTTATCTACTAAGAAGAATTATACGTGTGGGTTGGAACTGCGGTTTGCGGGTGATTTACTTAGACTGATTGCATAAATGACAGCGGGTGCAAACAGCCATATGTAAATGAGGGTTTTGTGTTCGCTCTTTTGGATCATTGGATCTTTATTGGATCTTGCCTTAGTGTCCCACCAGGCTGATGTCTGATATACACCACATCCTCTACATTGTAACCGTCTGATCAAGATACTATGAGCTTGCAAATCTTTCATATACAACAGCCTTCAACAAAATTGCAGTAAGTAATCTCGCAGGAGAATCCCAAAGCAAACCTCTGACTTGACGAAGGAGAGCAAGTGAGGTCAATACCAACCAAAAAACATCAAAATCAAATGCTTATTTGTTGTAGTTTTGACTGAAACTAAATAACAAGCTAGTGAGAAAGCAACATACTTAGTATAGATATAATTATTTCAATCTCAGATTCCGATGTGTTACAGTACATAAAATGTTCTTTTTTGTTGTTGTTTCACTTGGATGAATCTGCTAAAGGTCAGAGCAGATTTTATTCCCCAAGTTTGTGCTCAACACGTTTACCTCAACTCCAGTGCTCAATGTCTGTGAATGGTTGAACATCTTTCATCTTTATCCACATGTAATTGAAATATCAACATTAATAATTTACTCAGAGTTGTGCTGTTGTTCTTTCAGAATACCAACTGGGGATGAGAGCTAACTAAAAAAAATGGAAGAAACCTGGAAATGGAAGACTTGTTGGGTGGCAAAAGTGTTCCCTTGGTCTTTCCAGACAGAGGACGTTAGAGTTTAACTCAAATACATCACTGACACAATGTCGTAATGAAGGTGACTTTGACTCCAGACTGTTAATTTTTAAGCAACTCGTGCCCCCACTCTGCCTCTTCTGTCTTAACGCATTCTTCTTATTCCCTTTCTGCCCTATCTTTATTCTCTTCAATCCTTTTATTGTCATCATTATCCAGAGTAATCTCTGTCCACCTGCTACTCTGCCTATTGATTGCCTGTGAATCCTTTGCAGCCAGCTGGGTTTTCAAGGGCACGTGCAGGTGAACAAAACACACCCTTGTCTTTTGGGTACATAGATTACACTGACACTCCAGCCAAGCTACCACTGACACATATTGTGTTGCCATGGTTAGATATATTAAATACCATGTATTATATAACGATGCATAGTAATACAATAATACACATTTATTCCATAGTGACATCTGAGACTTTATAGGCCCACCTTGGATGAAATAACTTCCCATAAAGTGCAATTATGTTTTTGTTACACTGCGTGATCAACAATTTACTATTTACTATATAGTTACAACTATTTAATAAAACCATGCATGTGCAGAAGAAATGCCCAAATAACTAGCATGTGCACGATATAGCATTTCATTATTGTTGCTATGCCTGTCAAACTTTACTTTCTTGTGGGACAATTAACAGTAAAGTGGCAAATTTACCACTCAAAATGATTTGTGACAACTTAAAATGACAATCTTGAGTTTGAATGAGTGAATTAATCAGTTCTTGCTAATTCATATAATATGAACAGCAGCATAATTTCCAGTTGGCTCACCATGCATCTGAGCCTTGTAAAAGGGATCTTGAACATATTTGAAAATACAACTCGCTCTGTGATATCATGCTTAAAGATGAAGAATGTGTATCACAAGTAGTATCCTCACTTTTTGATGATACAATGATCCAAATTCAGTACAGCAGCATTGCCTTTATGTTGTCTTGTGGAGGTAGATAGCGAGATAAGTATATATATATAGATAGATAGATAGCCTAATGACAAGGATGAGAGGATTGTAAAGTTAATTCTCCCAGTGGTGGCAAGGCATTAAACTGGGAAACCAGTCTTTAAGTATTGTGGTTTTGGAAAGACTAAAAACATCAATCTCTGATACAGCTGTTTCTACAATCTTATAGTTACTACACTTAGAGAAACCCAAAGCTGTGGCAAAGTGCCACACTGTTTGCAGAGAGGTATACACAGTTTCTTCATTTTAAATCCAGCCATAATCGATCTGTGAACTGAATGCTCCTACAGTGCAGAACATTCTTCTTATTGAGGGAAGGAGAAAGTAGACACGCAAGATATTAAGACAAATGAAATTATGAAAAATTTGTTCCTTCAGTGACCACTCCATTTCCAAAACCTGAACATTACCTACTTTTAAAAAAAAAATTCTTCCAGTATGTCCTATTTAGTCAACTCAAAATTCATCTGCTCAAGGTTTATTTCTGTTAAAGGAGTTTTTTGTTGCCACCACATGCTTGCTCTGGGGATTTCAGACTGGCTCTTGTAAAGTCTCTTGAGACAATTTCTATTGTTGTTGGTGCTATATAAATAAAACTGAATTGAACTGAAAGTGGAAATCTGTTGAAGTAAAAAGGATCATCTGATCGGTGCACTGACAAAACCATAATAACACTGAACAGAACCTTCATTTCTGCTTGTCTAACCGTATAAAGTAATCTAGCGTACAAATGCTCTGCCTGATGTTCCTTCAGGCCACTGATGCTGGGGGAGTGATGTGCTCCACACAGACTTGTCATTGCCTATTAATGACTCTTCACACTAAGTGGCTGCTTGAACACTGTCTGTTTCTCTGTTCCTGTTGACTCTCATTTGTTGCTTGGCACCTTATCTGCACCTCTTATGTCAAAACACACTCACTGAACATGACTAGCATCACGCCATTTAACCTCAGGACAAACTGAATGCCATCAAAAGCAGAAAAGTGTTTTTGAAGAGTAAAAAAGAATGATGAAGAATAAACGAGTCTACCAGGAGGTTGGTTAAGGTTACACCATTAGCATTTAAAGTGTTGATGCGGCTGCTCAGCTTTTTCCCTCATTGATACTGACCATATTAGCTCCTGACTAATCTCCCAACCCTCCTTTATGTTTCTCTCTTGTAGTTAGTCACCCTTACAGACATTTTTCATATGTCACTCATGACACCTGATACTCATCTGCCCACACATCTTCAGTGACATATCTCCTAAAAACACTCTAAAGGGTATAAATCTAGTCTCATGAATGAGCGAGCTTTCTCCTACTTTCCAATTCAGTGCTCTCACTATTTATCTTACTCTGTGCTATTCATCTCCTTCACAAATCTCTCTCTTTTTTTTATCTTTCTATATCACTCCCTATGTGTTTGTGTGAACCGCTTGACAGTGATCCTAGAATTTGCCACGGATAATGGCCAGTTACATGCGTTGGCCTTTTATTTATTTATCTTTGCTCTGAAAAACCCCGAATGGGTTCTTTTTGCATCACTCTCCATTTTAATATAACATTCTCAGCTTTGGCTCTCAGTAGCAATTTTGTAGTGATGAACCGTAGGTTACTAGGCCTAAGTGGTTGATAAACACTTGGCATTTAGAACGGTGATAATGTTATTTTTTACAGGTCTGCAAGACTCCAAACTTAGCTGCATGTTTTGGCAATGGCACAGTGAAGTTCAGTCTGCCGCACACACAGATACATATATAAAAACACATATTCATGCACACAATGCTGAATTGTGCCACTACAGACATCTTACTAAAACAGAACTCATTATTAATGGTGTGATTTCAATAGGTGCAGTGTTTGATTAGCTTTGTTTGTCGTATGCATTTTTAAATGGCAAATTTCTGTGTGTGTGTGTGTGTGTATAAGAGTTTCCTGTCCTCAACACCGGGCAGTTGATAAATGGGCAGAGAGTGGCTGATGTGGGCCCATCAATCACCAAGACCTTGGTCTATGGCAGGCAAATAAAATAAAACGTCCCAGATGCATAGGCAGGAGAAATATGGAATGGACCGGAGTGACAATGACAGAGGCCTAGAGGCATGAGAGACGGGATTCACCTAGAGCACACTGGAGCATGGTGCTAACGCAATCAACTCACACACACACATATACACTTACCTCAAGCATTATCTGTTCAGACTCACAGTATTTGATGCTAGCTAGTTGTGTTCGTTTCAGCGCTCCGTGTGTTGGAATTTTGTTCTATGTAGGGGTCTTGGCCAGACTCATCAACTCATCTCATCTTCCGTAGCCAATCCCAGCTGGTACACCCTGGAGCCAGCCTATCGCAGGGCTAACACTAAGACATACAACCATTCACACTCACATGCACACCTAAGGTCACCAATTAGCCTAACACCTAACAAACCTAACTTTGGAGGTGGGAGGAAGCTGGAGTACCCAGAGAGAACCCATGCGAACACAGGGAGACCATGCAAAGGCCCGAGCTGGAATCGAACCCGGACCTTCTTGCTGGGAGGCATCAGCGGTAACCACCGAGCCACTGTGCCGCCCCCTCTTGAAATTCTTGATGTACAAAGATAACGGTTCCACCACACTACCCATGTAATCAAAGTAAACTTGACCAATCTCACTATAATAAATCTTAACATCAGGTGCACTCAACTACACTCTTAACATCCATCTCCCCCGACAGCAACGGTGTCTCTGCCTTTATTGTCCCCTCAATCTGCAGGAAACCAATCTCAAGTGAACCATAAACAAGACATAGCAACCTTCCTCAAACAGGTAAGTGACAAATCTATTCTATTCTACCTTCTTCTAATTAAACATACTTCTGTTTATCAAAGAACACTTTCCCCACCATTTATAAACCGAGCACCTTTATCCTGCGCATACACTGATCAGACATAACATTATGACCTTCTTCCTAATATTGTGTATTGTCTCCCTCCAAAACAGTTGTGATTCATCAGAGAATGGACATGGGCCTTCTGAGGGTGTCCTGTGGTTTCTGGTAACAGAATGTTGTTAGCGAGGGCCTTTGGGTCCTAGGGGTTGAGGGGAGGGGCCTCTGTGGATCATCCTACAGGTACTTGATCAGTTTGGGATCTAGTGAATTTGGAGCCCAGGTCAACACCTTATGCTGTTCTTCATTTTGGAAATGTGGACAAATGTTTTGCTCTCACCCACTTTGTCACATTTGATGATTAGTATGCCATGCCATGTGTGCTTCTGCAACTAAAATCATCCTTTGACCTAAGATGCGCTGTTAAATGTGTGTGTTTAGATGATTCAGATTTAGATGATTGCAAAAATGGTCATAAGAGGCAATGCCCGTTCTGCTGCCTAAATGCTTGACTGTGGCTCACACTGCGAGAAAGGCTGGATTGAGGCTCTCCTCTGAACAGATGTCATGCATGTTCTGAAGGTCAGATAGGCCCTCTGGATTGAGTCATGGAGTAACTAACGATACCTCTGCAGTGTTGGAAACAATTGCTATAGTTGCTGCTGCAAATCTAATATGCTCCCCAGCCCCAGACACTCATATTCACACACGTCTCACTTTACAGCCACTGGCAGAACAACAGCACAGCATGTATTGGTAGAAGTAATGTGGTGTATATATTGTATCTATACAGTATAACAAAACTGATGTTACACAGCAACCCCTGCATCTACCTTATTTATCTCTACTAGTTCTTTGTGTTATTCTCATTTACAGAAGACACACAGAACAGACAGGATAAAAACATGCATAGTTTCAGAGTGCATGTTTTTATCAGGAACTGTTGTGATGTTGATTTTAGAACCTTTTTTTTTGTTCATGAATTCAGTTTTGAATATTTCCTATGTCCCTGTTTGCTTTGCCTTGTGTTTCCTGTTTTTATTTGGTAAGCTCTTCTTTGGTGTTCCGTGTACTGCATCACTTCCTGTCTGTGTTTATTGTCTGGTTATGGTTGGTTTTCCTTGTGTGGTCTGCCCTCATTAGTTTCACATGTGGCTCTTGAACCCCTCAGCCCTTTTATGTGTGTATATTGTCCTGTCTTTCCCATCATCCCTTGTCAGATTGTCTGTGAAGTAACGTCTAGGTTTCATGCCTGTTGTTGTTGTTGTAGCCTCCTTTTTCCTATGCTTCTGTTCTAGTAGTAATCATTCAGTTCCCTTTGATCTATTGAGTGAAAAACAAAATGGATTTATTGTTTGAAGGAAATATTGTGACCAAATAATTAAGCTGAATTAAGTTTAAGTTGAATTATGGGGAAGGTTTACAAACTTCGATGAAGAGGTGGTGGAGACCCAAACAGGGCTAAACAAAGCTTGTAGCAGAAAAATAATCCATTAGAAGACTGGCAAAGTGTAACTGGTTTTGATTTTTGGGGACACATGGATGTCAAAAATTATGATCCGTTAGATCTAATACGAGAGGTAAAAAGGCTGAGAGAGGCCAACACTGTGCTGTTGTGATGTGTTTACCGTGGCAGCTTTGCCGATGTGCATGCAGACAAATATTTACACATTCATTTATTTATTCATTACTCAGAATTCAATATGTCTCCTCGTTTGCTGGGCAGGTTTAAAACGTGACGGAGGGTTCAGTTATTGGTGGGAAGTTGCTGGTGTCTGTACGGTATGTGGAGATAAACTCCAAGTATGAGGTAAGGTAGCCTTTTTAACTCATTTAGTGAGATTTTATCTTAAGCAGATGCCCTGTTGGTTGGTTTGTAGTGTAAGCAGATGGAGAGCTGTTATGCTGCACCGGCAGGCAGAAGCATTAACAGTAATTACATTACGGCCATTATACAGTTTTTCTTCGTGATTGTGTGTGTACTGTATGCTGCTAATGTTAGTCCTTGAACCTTTGAAATTTTCATCTTATAGAAGTTACATTTTTATGATAGTATATTTACATATTATCATTCTTTTATACCTCTATACATCTACATTTTCCAAGCCATCACTGCAAATATTTATTAGCACATGTGACTGAACAGAAAGCTCACATTTATGATCTTCTTGATACGACAGATATCACAGAATTTGACTAGATTTTGAAAATTTGGTTCACTTTTCTCTGACCTATTTGGCTTTCATATGATGCCACTCAAACTGCAAACTTAATAAATGAAACGTATGTCTCCTTAAACATTGGTAAACGCTCACTTGAATGTTATACCGTCAGATTTCAGGCTTTAGCATCTAGATTTCAAGGTTTTCCTTTTGGGGTTTACATTAGCTGTAAGTGCTTAGCACCAAGAACAAATAGAAACTGGTCAGTTGCTGGCATCAGCTCTTAACATACTATCTGAAAAAATACAGAAGCTTCAGGGCTCACCGGATTCATTCATGCACCAGTCAGGCAGTAGACTGAACGCTTGTTGGCTTGGTAAACTGGATATTAGTGCTGATTCTTGCTGACTGCAGACTTTGGATAGACTTCAAATGGAACTCATGGGGTCTTGGTTACAACATGGCAGGTTGTGTACACTTGCCGTTCAAGTGCAACATCAGTTTAGAAAGATAATGGACTGTTGGCCTGATGTAGAAAATGCTAAGAATAATGTAAAGACAAAGCTGTTGAGAATATAACGTTCTCCCCAAACATATTATAAAATGAAGACAACTTGATATCCCTAAATAACAATGTTACCTTAACTTTCACCTAGTGTTAGTAGTAACACTTCTGCCAGTTTGTGTCATATCCCACAATGAGCGGGATACAGTGTAACACAATCGCAAGCTCATATAGCTTAAGTATAGACATAGCACCTTTATAATGCTTTTTTTCCCCCCAAAATATAAAATATAAAGTTTTATTTTTGTCAATATTGGACTATGACTGATATATCACACACTATTCCAAAAATATCTAGTACAGCTACAGATGTGGGCCAGTAGTATAACAAGGGAAGAAAACTTCCTGGCACATCTAATACATGTGTGCTGACTACTGTGTGGTTGACCGCAGCTTTTTAATCAAGTGCACGGAAAATAACATCCCACACGTTGTTATTCACTGCACATTCATCAAACAGAACGTCAATATTGAAGTTTCTCTGGAGCTCGGGGTCACCCGCTTGCACTCATGCGGATCTCATTATATACAATTATGTTAAAAAAAAATATTCGGATGCACACAACATTCTAAAGTACATGAAAAACCCGGTAGCAAAGGGCCAAGAGCCACACTTGTTCTGGCATTGCGGCGTAGTTTGTGTGCACGTCTCTGACAAACAAACCTACAGAAAATTGTAATGTGTCTGAGTATGTTGCAACGGAAAAACAAACATGAGCATCAGAGAATCAGAACAGGTGCATAATCTACACTCTGCTTTCAGCCCAGAATAAACACACTTGTTTGGGGCCTTTTAAATACCAACGATACACTAATGCCAACTAATGACTTTGGAGAATTGAATAAATACAAGCATCTGCCCTTTGACTGACTCTGTACCTGCCCAGAGAAACATTCTTAAAGGCACAGTGCAACTGTTCAGTGAAGCTCTTGATGTGAACATGCTCGTGTCATAACCTTCTTTTCCTTAAGGAACATTTTATGTGGAATGACTTTCTACTTAAAGTGTGTACCTTCCATTGTGCCAACATGCATAGCTGCACCCACACTCTCAGAGACAGACTGCATATGCAGCACGGCATGCCTGCAGGCAAGTCATGTTAGCCAACTTAAATGCTGACAAAATAATATCAATATTACTTTAACAAGCTCAAGTATTTATGTTTTTTTTTTCTTTTATGTTTTTGCCTTAAATATTTAGCAGTATTTCTTGCAGCATTTCCTGCCCTATGACATCCATCAGGATCATTCAGTGGATAGGAGCAAGTATAAACTTTTTCCTGAAAACAAAAGCCTTGGAATACACTGTATGAAGGCCTACTGATGCTTTGGGATGGAGGCAGAAATCTAATATATTTCAGAAAAAACTAAGAAACGCAGCTCGGTGCAAAAAAGTGTGCTGACATCCGTCCTTTGTCTGTGATAAGCAGATTTTTTTATTCCTTCTCTTTCTCTCACTCTCTCTCTCTCTCTCTCCTCTCTCACACACACACACACACACACACACACACACACACACACACACACACACACATACACATGCCGCTGGAATGATTTTACATGTAAATTAACCAAACAATACATATATATATATATATATATATATATTATTTTACATTGCAAATTAAAAACAAAGGTGTACAACATTTCTGTGATTTTTCGGAACACATGGTCAAAAATGATGATCAGTTAGATCCAATACGAGAGGTAAAAAGGCTGAGAGAAGAAACACAGGTGGCCAACACTGTGCTGTTGTGACGTGTTTACCGTGGCAGCTTTGCTATGTTGGGCTCTGGGTGCCAATGTGCATGCAGACAAATATTTACACATTCATTTATTTATTCATTACTCGGAATTCAACATGTCTCCTCGTTTGCTGGGCAGGTTTAAAACGTGACGGAGGGTTCAGTTATTGGTGGGAAGTTGCTGGTGTCTGTACAGTATGTGGAGCTAAACTCCAAGTATGAGGTGGGGTAGACTTTTTAACTCATTTAACTCTCTCGCACAGACACACAGCCACCCCCACACACACATGCTGTTGGAATGATTTTGCATGTAAATTAACCAAACAAAAAGCATCACATTGTATATTTTATTTTAAACCACAAATTAAAAACAAGGGTTTACAGCATTTCTGTGAATCTCAATTGTCATTGTCACAGTGGCAGGGAAGTAAATGGGTGAATGGAGACTTCAGATACCTGTTATTCAGCAAAACAAATAACTAATCAATTATGTTTTGTTTGTAGATGTGCCATGTAAAGAGCTCTTCTATTTAGACATTTTTCAGTGCTGAGTTTTTGAACTTTTTGGGCCCTCAGTGAGCTGCAGGGTCCAAACTCTTACAACATTATTTAAAAATTAAAAATGTCTTGTGTCTTTGTGCATGTTAATTAAGTATTCATTTTAGGCCTCAAATGGCAACAAGACCTCTGCCCTTATGTCTGTTCTTGAATAGTTTCTATTTTTGGGTGGATTTTTTTTATTCATTTTTTTTACTTTCTGTCTGCTTCTCTCTCTCTCTCTCTCTCTCTCTCTCTACCATCTCTCGTCTTAGAGACACTTGTTGTCAAGTGAATTATGTATGAACTGGGCTGTGCTCTGGTCTTTGGGGAGAACAGTAAAACATGCATCCACATTCTCATTTGAAGGCTTTGACCCAGATTATGCTAATACCTCCATCCTACAAACAATACAGAACAAATCCACTAACCCCAAAAGCCTACAAAACTAATATTACCACTTTACAATACAGTGAGGACACACAAGTTTCATTCTGATGTGGCGTGTTTCTTCATGGACAATATTTAGTATCTCTTTTTGTCTTGACATAAAATCTTTGCGCACGGACGCACACTCACACAGTTGGACGTATGTGTGTGTCTGGGTCCGTGACATCCAGTATCTCATCCCAGTCTGATTGGCCCTGTGCAGGGGCATGGTGGTCAGCAGAATAGAAACTGCTTACTCAATACTTTGTTGAGGTTTCTTTTTTGTTCATTGCAGATATGAGTGACAGGAGGGTTAGCAAATAAGCCCATGGGTCACAGACCCAGAAACAGCAAAATTATATTGCTTCTAGAGTGTGTGTATGTGTGTGTGGATTATAGAAAACAGAGACAAAAAGAGGAAGAAAGTGGCTGGTAACAGAGATCTATAAAGCATTATCACAATGACAAATATAACAAATGTATTTATAGGTTTATTGTATACACTATTGGTTTGCCTACTATTCTGTATAAAACCTCAAGTTGCCCTGAGCTTAAGGAAGCTCTTTTATTAAAGGACCAGTATAAATAATTTAGAGGGATTGCAAGAATCTGTATAAAGTATTCATTTTTAATTTGTGCTTAATAACCTGTTACAAATTGTTGTGCTTTTTAAACTTTGCCCTAGGGGGCAGGTCCTCTTCCACTAAGACCGTCATGTTGCACCATAATATTTTTACAGTAGCCCAGAACTTTTCAACAACATTCACTCTGTGCAGACAATTCATTTTGTTATACTGACCTGGGAACTGGAACCAGTTACTGCCACCACATAGCAACTGTAGGTTGTCCAACATTAGAAAGGAGGGGTGTTCTCGTTGCTGAACTGAAACAAGCGCAAGTGTACTTGTAAAGTTTCTTGAAGATATTTCATCCAAGTTCCAGATCATCCAGAGCAGAGAAACTACTTGGATGAGTGTCAAAACGTCTTGAAGGAAACATACCCTTTTTTTTTTTTTTTTTAGCTTTTTTGGGAGACTGAGAACCTTCACAGATTTAGTGATTGCAGTCTTCAGCCTTACCACTAGATGACACTACATTCTATACACTGATCCTTTAAGGAAAGGGACGGTGACTGGGGAAAAGATTTCCATTTATTAACAGTGAGTAAACAACAGTGAATAATCAAGGTGTAAGGAAATAATCAGTTAGTTGCAGTTCCTCAGAATTCACCCATAAGAGCATAAATTATGAAGATACAAATTTAAAGAAAGTTTTGATAATGCTAAATTGTGCAATCCTCTGCAACTGAAAATTTTATTTGACATTAAAAGTGTAATGTAACAAGAAACACAGAAGTGGAAAAGAGCCAATAGACTGAAAATTGGTGAAAGCTACAACATTTCTTGGTTTATGAAGTTCAGACAAAGAAACAGACAGACACACAATGCAAAGACAATTAACAGTGCATATTAAAGGTGTTTACGTCAGGCACATTCCACTTGTTTAGCGTTGCTCATCATGTCTTTCACAGCTCCTGCATATTTTAGCTTAGCTGAAGTACACTTCGTCTCATTTAGAGTCATGTAATTGCCCCAAAAGTTAAAATATTCATCAGACTCATAAAAACATCACCATTCTACTGGAGGGAGAATATCAGCTATGCAGAAGCCGTCTGCTCCCCTCCCCCACTAAAACTGTACATATTTAATAGGGGATAACACTCTCTGTGAAACTGTCTTTTTATGGTTTTTGGGAAAATTGTCACGTCATGTTGTTAAATTCTCCGAGCAACCCAAGCGGCATTTATAAATTACAAGAGAAGCAGAGTGGAAATGGTAGACATGGCCACAGGAAATGATTCAAGAAATGGGTTTGTTTTTGTGAAAATAGTCTCTGTGAATGTAATTAAATTTGAACCTGAAGCACACATTCTTTGCCTTAAAAATATTGTTAGAGTCGCTGCATGTACTGGTTGGGTGATTGGTACATAGGTTTAGTGCTGTGGAAATATCAATTGATTTCATTTTTTGTTCAGCATTCAAAACATACTATGGTCAGGAAACATATCAAGGATAATCAGTCAATGCATTATCTGTTATTTTCTGATCAGCTTCAGTTGCATTTACATTTACAATTACTTTTACAGAAATTACTTGGAAAAAAGACCAGAGTAGATAGTGTGTGCAACTAATGAACCAACTGAAGCAGAAAAGCTTGAATTTTCTGAGCTCGTTGGCTACTGACAGATGTTGATGAGGAAATACATTTTGACTGCAATCTGTGTCGCTGTGAGTTACATTTCTATTGAGTGCATGTTAGGATATTGCGTGTCTTGAGTACATATGACGTGGATTGATGAATTATAAATCTAGCTTTGGTTGTGATTTGTACAGTAGCTTTATTAGGCTATGCTATGTGGCTGTGATACAAGGAATACATTTATGGCAAGAAACTAAGATTTCGTTTTTGCAAATGTGTCCTTAACTATAACTGCAATAATAATACATTCCCATATTTCCTGAGTGCTGATATAGTGGCGACATTAGTTGTGTGATAGTTGTGTTGAAGGTGACATCTGTTGTGCTGATGAAGAGGTGATGTTTTGAAGGTGACAGAACCAAAAAGAATGACTATAATTATGACAAGGGAAACAACCTGTGTGGTGATGAGTGCAACTGCAAAGAGAAAAGCATCAACATCTGATTACACCTATGAAAATGATGATGCCTTCAATGACAATGACGGTCGCCGTGGCAGCAGAGATGATGAGAGAGCAGAGCAGTAAAAGTTGAACTGCGGCAGCCGCTGCCAAACATTACTCATCTCTAATGTAATGAGGACGCCTGGTTTTAGTGCTCTGCGCTTAACCTCGCCATGAGGCAAGGGCAGCCGCGCACGCAAGAACTGGCTAACCAGGACCCAAAGTTTGTGGTGATGTCATGTATGCACAACCACAATGTCAGTATTAATGTATGTACACATTTGTGCATCTATGCGCTACCATATGTGGATCCACACAATATTATGCTAATTGTCTCCCTCTTTGTCTTCTTGTTGCCTTTTCTTGCTTTCTTATGTATATGAATATGCATTAAACATTACAAACTAATCTATTTGGGGCATGCAAGGTTAAAGGATGCACAGCAGCAAACAGGAAAACCACAGTGTTTCCCATCAGGGACTAATCCTCTATTTGGTTTTCTCCATCCGTCCTACGTGTTTATCCATCCATTCATTAATTTGTCCGCTCCTCATAAACATGAATTCCCCCATCCCTCTAACTCTTTTCTCAACTTCATCAGTCATATATGTCCATTTTGGCTTCGCACGGCATATTAAATATGTAAATCTTTGTATAAGGGGCAGTGCTTAATGACATGACACCTGTAATGAATGATGCTAAATTTAACTGACCTGCAACGGAAGGTAAAGGAAAGGTTTTCTATCTTTTAACAATATTTGAATACTGCATTACTTATGTATATATGTTGCCTTCTGGGAAGACAGCAAAATGCTTTTACTGTATGTGGCATTTGCTTGGGAGCCTACATAATTCAGTCTAAAGTAAACATTTGATGTTGGAAATAAAGAGCTCAGGGATTTGAAATGGTGACCTTTTGAGTGCCTGGTAAGGATGTCATGACTGAAAAGTACTGCAAGTTAATTTGACAAGTTGAGACCATTAGAGATGATGTTTGACGGAGGAATTGGAGTAGACTGCAACATTTCAAGGTTGAACATAAATGTAGAATATACTAAAATAGGCAAGGTAGATATACTGTATAATATTATTTTTTTTTTTGTTTTTGTTTTCAATATTTGTAAACAAACACACAAATAAAAATACGATAATTGCCTGGTACATAACTATTCCTAGACGTTATTTATTCAGGTATAGAAAAAATTCATCAATTTGTTTCTGGAAAATTTTCACTGATTTATTGCAATATTGATAAAGTTTCAGACAGGATCTTTTAGAGTAAACATTTTTTCAGTGTGGTCCACATCAGCTTTCCTTTCTGTGATGTGGAGCTGGGGTCAGTCTATAACAGAAAATTATATGGACTAGGCTAGCATACTTCTCTTTGTTCTTTGAACATCTTTGCAAATTACAGAGCCGTATATTAGAGAGTTTGGCCAACTAGGGAATGGACTGTCTGAACGACCCCACTATGCTGGTTGGTTCTGAGCTAGTCATGTGTTTCTTGGGCGCCATGTTCGATACATCTAACGGGGAGCAAAATAAGAAAAAGGAACAATGAGGAAAGGAAAAATGGAATGATGACAATGTCACCAACACAACAATGGAAAATAAAGTCACAGTAACAGTTGTCAGTTGAGCAAAATAAGTAAACAAAAGCAAAAATAATAAATATAAAAATTGCGAAGAGAGGAAAATGCTGGTTGCTGTCAGTCCTGTCGCATTTCAATGACAGCATCAGTTCTAGCGGTGCCATACTGCTGTGATGCTAGGATTTGAGTGTCAAACTCTGTCCATATCCACCTTTTTCTACAGATATGGAAGGAGGAGCTCCTGTCGCGCACAGACTTAGAGAGAAGCTGCACTTGCATGAAATCTGTGACGAACAATTTGCTGGATGTATAGAAGAGAAACTGTGATAAAACTATCGATCTCGGCACGCTGGTGTCGATCCGATACAGATACTGGCCCTGGTATCGAAAGTTCAAGACAAGTAATGCTGTTTTCAAGGCGATGCTGAAGCACTACGGTAAGAGTGGGAAACACACCACCTTCGTATCCCTGATTCGGAACTTAAAGAAATCAGAAGTTCATCTTCCTTGCAATAAAAACGATTAAGGAAACTATATGTGGACTCCGTGGAAATTTAGCATGATCCTCCGGACACACACACGGTAATAAGTGCACTGGCCTTCTGAAATGACACTTTGTATCACGTTATGAAACGTTAAATAGTTCGCTCAGCCACTTCTTGTGAAAAACTTATGATTTAAACGGTAAAAAAAAACAAACAAAAAAAACCCAACAACATTAACGTATTAATAACTGACCTAATGACGCGGAGCGACTACGGACTGTAAAGCCCCTGTGTGCATGTAATTTATGTCCATGTAGATTGCCAAATTTAATTAACACGTAACTTTGCCTCGGTTACTACTAAGAAAGAGACTTAAAATTCAGATTCAATCCAGAACATTTTATTTGGATGAATTAACTTAGTTGATGAGGTAATTTTAACACTGCAAGACCTTAGCATCCACCTGCAGAAAGAAAAGCTTGCGATATTTGAATTACCGTAACTCGCCATGGACCAAATTCACAGTGTGTTGAACACTGGGAAGGTGCGCTTTCTGGACAAAAAACTGCCATCACAGTAATGATGGCGCACCGGGGCTGTTGGCTGCAGGTTGGGGAGCAACGCACAAAGGAAGGTAAAAATACCCTTGAGATATCAAGAAGGTCTTCCTTAAAAAAGCACAACTTCCCAGTGTTCAGCCACACTTTCAATTTTGTCAATAGCGCAAACTAGTGTGAGTTATTCATTAAACATTCGGGGTGTAACTTAAATTCCACCAAATTACCTTATGTGGAGATTCACAAAGGCTTTCTCATCCTACTTGTATTCTCCTGGCTCACTGTGCACTATTCAATAAATATGGCCGTCAGATATAGTGTGGAGAGGGTAGCCGTATCTTGGCCCCAGAAGCTCCAACAGACAGGGAAAGCTTGCAGTCTTTCTCTGAGTGGACTCTGTGTACATTTTGTGATTTTTTTATTGGTGGCAAATCAAATATTACGGCCTTGATTTGTGTGGTTATTGGTATCTCCAGCTACCGCATCAAACATACAAACTGCAAAATGTACATATTTGTGTCTGTCTTCATTGTCCACAGTAAAGGACTTTTACAAAGCAGACATGTTTAGTCATGTGCTTTTTTCTACTTCTTTTTAGCCAACTGCCGGTTGACCATTAGATTATCCACTTATTGACTCACAATTCTTTGTAATAACAGCATTTGAAAGCAAAATAAATAAATAAGTAAATGAGTAAGTACAAAAACAAGCGACCCTCTGGAGCAATGCCTTGGCATTAAGTAATGGTTTAATAAGTAGGACATTCAGTGGCTACATCTGCAGTCAGTACGCTGGGCTGTGGTGATTGTTGCCAGACATTTGTGCCATCAGCCTCTTGAGGACCCAGTCCAGGAATCCTCTACTGCTTTCATCTGGGTCTGCAGCACAAACCCCTAGAGAGGACCTAGGTTCTCTGTCCTTAATAAAATTACAGATGCAATGACTTGGTAGAGGAAGATAAAATCAGACATCATTAAATCTCCTTGAAAAAACAAATCCTACATACTAAATATGTCCTCATCCATAAGCCTTTATGGATAAGACATCAGGGTAACATTGTATTATTTATAAATGCTCTGTTCCTGGCAGACTTCATAAGCAGAATACAGTTAACTGTATACACACACATGCAGTACTTCTCTGAACACTGTCTTCTGAGCTTTGTCTCTGACCCCATAGGATCCTGTGCTTTCTTTGGTCCCCAGGTGCATAAGCCTGGAGAATTGGGATGGTGGCTCTGGTCTCTTTGATGTGTCTCACCTTCTTGAATGGTAGTGGTCTGGACCCTGGGACTACAATGAGAAGAGGAGGTAAAATCCCCCGTTGTCCTTTTTTGATAGTAAATAATTCTAAAAATAAAACTCCTGCTAGAGTTGCTGCATCAGGAAATCTGGCATGAAAGAATTGACAATGAGAGCAGTTCTGTCAGAGTCTCACTTAAGCCACATTGGTACAGTCAGTTGTTGTGTTCATTCACTGAACTGCAGTGAAAGACTACATCATGCACACTCAAAGAAAACTGCGGAACAACAGAAAGCATTTGTATACATTCATGATGAACCAATTTAAAGCAAATATAAAGAAGTTGGTGTGTCTTAAAGTCAACCACTGTGTGTATATATCTCTCTATATTTATTTACTTGTACTTTCTTTTCCCTCTTTTACACCCTCTGGCTACTCGGGCTAGTGGAACGGTCCATCCTTCTATCCGAGTACAGATAGAAAGACATACAGATATCTGGAGCACAAGCTTGACGTTGTGGATCAGCAAAGCTCCCAGAGCTCATATCTCTCCTTTCTGTGGAGACTAGGCTCTTCATCCCCAGGGCCCAGAGACAGGCTAGTTGCATCTGAGTCACTGCTCGGGGACTGCTGGATTGGATGGCGGTAGGGTGTGTGTGTTTGTGTTCATTTATGTATATGTGTGTGCGTTTCTATGTCTGCCCATGCCTGGCCCTGGGCCCTCTGGCTAACTGAAGCTCAATCTGCAGAAGTCACTCTACATGGAGTGGGATGGGTGATTGGCGTGTTTGTGTGTGTGTGTGCACATTGTCATTTGGGTGTGTGGGTGTGCGCATGTCATGGTGAATTGCAGACTGTGTGTGTGCCTGTGTGTTTATGTGTACCTGGTCCACGACACAGCAGGACAGTAGTGAGCAGATGGAATGTTTGATCCAGAACATAGCTGAAGGCAGGTGGAGTGTGGACATGCTCATTCATCTCCCGTTCATACACAGGGTTTACTCGGATCCCTAAAAAGTCTTAAAAGGCATTGAATTCATTAGTCTTAAAAATTTCAACACATGTTATTGTTGTAATTAGCCTTAAATAAAAAAATAACAGGTGACGTTTATTTTTTAAAAATAAGTAACGTCGCACAAGCACTGGAGCGGAACCAACTACACAATGATCTGTTTGCGCACATGAGTTTGAGCCACGTCATTCATGTAGCAGTACTTGCACGCATGGGAAAGTGTAAATCTAATAAAATTTAACTGCCAGAGGAAAGGGAGACTGGTGTGGTGGTGACTGTACGTTGGAGAGAGGGGCTAACCACAGAGCTAAGTTAGCATGCTGAGGCCCTGTTATGTGTTAACTGACTGGTGTTTCGCTGTAGTGGTGTTGTCATTTATATTTTAATTTAGTTTTCTGTTTGCCGTGTGTGCTACCGTGGAAGAGTAGACTAACCCATTAGCCTGTTGTCTGCTACTGGTACAGCATTGCTACTTCTTTGTGTAAGAATCTTTGTTGACATATTTAAGTATGTAGTATCTAGTGCTCTAATGCTAGTTATTTGAGCATTTACCGCTAAACCGTATGGAGCTTCAAAAGCTGCTCAACTCTATGCTGAACGGTTGCCGAGGCAACTGTTGCAATGCAGTCTGGAATTTGTAGTATCAATGATGCGCATGCACAATACATGTGGATCAATTCTGATAGATAATACAATGCAATTGGCACGAGTGGCATACAATGAGTTTGACGTGTGTGCCATAGGGTGACGGGGTTCGACCCTGGCAGAGCAAGCTGTCAGAGAGGAAGTATTCCTCCTGGCTGAACAAAACGGATATTACTAAGTACATAAAAAGCAACAAATAAAAGATAGCCACATGCAGCCCCCCACCCCAAGGCCATAAACCCAGAAACACGGCACACCATAGCTGCATAGCATAGTTGTTTTTCAAAATGAAACGTTTTTCCTAGACCAAAAAGTCATGTTTATTTTTCAAATAAGATTTTAAATTTTGGTTGATTGTGTTGTTGGTCCCAAATTTGGTTTGAAGTGGCATTAAAAAAAGTCTTAGATTTAACTTCCCTTAAGCTGTAGGAACCCTAATACACACACTCAAACATACAATTAGACACACATATATAAGATACACAGGTTTTAAAAGAAAATTTGTCTGTCACTCAGCACACATCCACTGAAAGGAAATAAACAATAACTGTGCGTCACTTACTCCCATGCCATACATATGTATATGGTAAAAAGTTGAATCAAATAATGTTAATTCCAAGTATATGTAAAGCACTTTACTGCTCCACCACGAGTGACTGTGATTTAATGTGAATTATGAAGTCTTGCTTATGCCTTAACCTGCCAGATCATATAAGCTTGTCTTGTGATGCCTAAAGCACACATGTCAGAACACGTCAGCAGGCCAGAAAACATGTAAGCAGTCTCCTATCATAGCAGCATATGAACATGGTACGTCACTTTGCGTGTCATCACTGCACTGCTGAACTCTACACTGTGGAATCTTGATGCCCTACTGCTGTCCTTAGGCCTGACCTGATTATCTTGTGTGTTATTCAACGCTACAAGATGTCATGTAAAAAGTTTCAAAGTTGTTGCCGTGACTCACATAGTTCCACTCTACATACAATTCCATGATATCATGTATCATGTGTAAAAGTGAGTGAAGAGTTTTCGGTGGGGTATTTTACTTGCACATTACCTCGACAATCTTTCTAATTGAACAATGTCACAGGTTCAAGATTGCAAAAGAAGATATGCACCTGAGGCAGATTAAAATTTCTAATCTGCCAGTGGAGCTGCTCTTCTTGAGTGTAACTGGCATTGCTAGATAGTCAAGAGTGCTGTGATGGATAAGGTCTGATTTACTTGTAGTGAGCACCAAAGTAAAATCTGAATACTGAATGCAACATAATATTTCAGTCATAACATTATGACCATCTGCCTGATATTGTGTCTCTCTGGAGCCTCCAACAAACAGCTGTGACTCATCAGAGAATGGACATGGGCCAGGGGTGTCCTGTGGTGTCTGGAATCAGAATGTTGGTAGTAGTGATGGTCCGATCTGATCCACTGGATTGGTATCGAGTCCGATCCAGGCCAAAATGGCTGAATCAGGTATTGGATTTTTTTTTATCAGAACCCATCTGATCTGATCCATAAGCCCAAACTATCTCAAATATTCTCAACTTTACTTTGCGTGACATGATGTAACCTAGATGAGCTGTCGCCACTGTTGCCATGTGCCTGTGTTTTTGTGAACAGAAACCTGCAGAGTTGTAGTCATGTCTGCTGTGTGGTATTACCTTGCGCTAACGGAGGAGAAAAGTTAAACAGCTCAGTGCTCCATGGAAAGGAGTATGAAGACTTTCTACAAGCGAGTGCAAACAAATGGGAACTGTGACAACCATTGTTTTATGTTAATTCAAAAAAATATTCATTGCAGCTTTTATTATTTTATTTCAAACATTTGAATGGTGCAGCTGGGTCTGTTGTATTTAAAAATGCTGTTAAAAGCTATGTGAGTTTTAAGTTTTAATAAAGCCAGAGCAGTAACTTCAGTTGTGGTCACATACTTTGCTTCTTTCTTAAGGGGACCAGAATAGTTGTTGTAGAGTGAACATGGTGTTTTTAGACGTCAGTATCAAGCAAATTACATCCACATATTATTAGCAACTATAACCGATCGATATCGGATCGGTATTGGCCGATCCTCAAGGCTGCAGTATCGGTATCATTTGTGAAAAAGTGGTACTGTATCAAACCATCCGCAATTGCTAGTAGTTAGAATGTTGTTAGTCTTTGGGTCCTATGGGTTGAGGGGAGGGGCCTCTGTGGATCATTCCACAGATACCTGATCAGTTTAGGATCTAGTGACTCTGGAGGCCAGGGTCAGGGCCTGGTCTGGTCTAGATGGGTGTTACATGTTTAAGTAACATCCACATGAATACAAAAAAACATTTTGTCAGTAAATTTATCACAGCTGCCCATGATGTTCTGTTCTTGTTCGTATGTGTGTGTACTTATGTGTTTGATTAGTAGAACTATGTACAGCTGTACTGTAGTATAGTATCCACCCAAAAAAAACAAAACAAAAAAAACAAGTAAACCACAGATCTTTGTTAAGAAACAAAAACCAAACCTAAAATAACTTGAGCCGAGTTAAATTAGTGTATTTCATCATTTAATGGTTCACTGGCGTATTATATTCTTCCTCACTTGCTTAACACAATCACTGTTTGGGTCGCTTTTTCTTTTTTTCCCACACTTTCCACTCACATATGGAAACACGTTCACAACACATTCACAGATATTGCGGGGAAATGGCTAACATGTGTTGGATCCAGATAAGAGAGGAGTTATCAGCTTCTCAGTGTGTCCTCCCTTTAAACACTCGTCTTTCATAAACACATCATCCATTTCCATAAAGTTTGCATTCCATTTCTGCAGTTTAGCAGCAGGATGGGAGTCGAGAAGGCGCAGATTAACATCTTTTTCACAGCAGTGCATCCACACGGTTCAGACAGCTGCTGTAGAGATGACTCATTTAAAACAGTACGCAGCACAATGTAGTTCTTAAAGGTTACATGCTGAACATGCTGATTGTTACATGTCACAACTACATATTTCGTTGAAATTCTGAAGGTGATATTTTTTAAGCTTCAGTGCATTAACACTTGCACAGGACAACATAACAAATGTAACAAAAATTAGACCGAGAATAGTGTTAAACCTTCTTGACACATACACATCCATAAAAAATTGCTTTAATATTGAATAAAACAAGCATAATTAGCCTACTTTAAATATTGTATTTTGGTTTTGAAGGTGATTTTATGATGACCGGTGCAACTGAGAGTTCAAAATACACTGCCCAGCCAATAAATAATAGTCGTCACCTGGATTTAACTAAGCAAATAGATACGAGCCTTCTATTGAATATTTACTGCATGGGGGATTATCTTTTATTTTCTGAGTGGGTTTTTATAACGACAGCTCCGCAAATGAAGATGCACCTGAGGCTACTGTGACAAGATATTAGTTATTGTGCTGCTCAGGAACTCGATTATTTTGATTGCAGAATTAGGCCATGATCACATGTGGTTAGACACTTCTAACCACCTGAGCACCTGTTCAGAAGTAGTGTCATCCAAGTTACATAATACATACAGGTAACATAAGCACAAACATTTAACAGGACTTTTATGTGCTGAACCCGAAAACGGTATTCGGAAAGGCACAAATAGCATGTTTGTTACAAATGCTTATTTTGAACAAATAGTTTTCAAATTATTTGTATTTGAGATGAAGAAAAACATCCTATCAAAATGCTGCCTTTCTTCATGTGACCGCAGTGCATATGTGTGCGCCTGCCTGGACTGAGTGATGTTCAGGAGTCGGGGTGAGAAGTCTCAACTCCGTAATGTCTGTGAAGGTTCTCAGTCGTCCAGGTCATAATCCAAAAGGCATTGAATAAAGGTGACTGGACTTGTACTTGGAGAATTCAGTTGTCTTTATTCAGTGTGTTTTGAATTGACTCTGTAATGGAGGACACTCTAATTGGATGAAACACAACTTAACTGCAGCTAGTTTTGCTGAATAGATTCTTTTTTTACCTAACTGGGTTGTGGAGGTACCATATAACTTTTGGGAAGCGGAGTTTGACCGAGAGATTATTCCGTTATGTTATATTAGTACTGAGATGTCTGCAGTCGAGTTCTCTCATGTTAGCATTCATATTAATTAGCATTTGTTAGCTTAGTATTTCCGACTATTGTCTATTGGTATTGTTAAATGGTCTTGCTTTTATATTACACTTGTCTACCTGTTAGTACTCAAAGTGCTTTACAGTCACAGAGCTTCAATGTCTTGCTCAAGGACACTTCCGCATGTGGCACTTTCCGTGGATTGAACCGCTAACTGCTCTACCTACTGAGCCGCAGTCAGCCTTATTGTCTCCCACAAGCACCAGATCATCATCACAGTCCATTATCCATTATTATTATAATGGATAATTAAAGATTGCTTATTTTTACACTTACATATCCTAAATTAGAGGTGTAACTCAAAAAAATCATCTTTTTTGAATTTTATGAAAATACAAATACTGGATGCTTTACATACACACGCCTACTACAAGCCACAACATATAAAGATACAATGGATCAAGTAAGTCAATCAGACATTTCTGTTATCAACTGTGAGAACATGCATGGGTACCGTGTACTGCAGAAGAAAGTAATGTTGACAATGCAGCACATGACACATCCAGTATTTCATTCTTATACAAGGTATACTGTATAAATATAGAACCAACAATTTATCTTTGTTCCATGTAAAGACCATCATGAAAACCTGGATAAGTCATATAACTGGGATACTGGTACAAATGTCAATGCAATCAGCTTTTGACACTTTGAGGTCAGTTTCAGAAATTCTGAGCTGCAGCACTTGAATTGGAAATAAACAAATCAATTACACAAGATGCTATTTACTTCCACTATGTGTAGTATTAGAACATCCAGTGTTAGAATGTTCAAATTTGATGGCCCCCCATGAAACACGTATCCTGAAAAAACACTGTGGAAGACAGCCATGGACGTCAAAACATAGTGATGTGTTATGAGCCGTATGTGACTGCTATGTATTCATAAAACCATAGCTGCTCTTTTCTGGGTCTCTTTCAAATTTGCTCACAGAGGCAAAGCACAACGGTGGTGGAAGGCAGAGAGGGCACACTGTCATCGCAGAGAGTTGCTGGGAGACAGTGAAAGGCTAGTAGTCATTAGGATAAGCAATATGCAGCTGAAATTGGATCATCCTTATTGCATAATAAATGCCATTCAGTTTTCTTTTTTTTCTTTTTTTTTTTCAAGAAACACAATCCATAACTCAATTCAGGGGGGAAACAGCATGTTATAGATAAAGAATGGCACTACCCTATGGTTTTATACCAAAAATATTAATGTGCTGTGGAATGTAACCTGTTTACAAAGAATGAAGAATGATTCCGTGACAGGAAAGCGAATGTAGTCTTTGAGAGATCGTTGCAGGGACAAAATAATTTCACCTCTGACCTTTGCTGTGACATTTGAGATAATGAGAGGCTCAGGAAGAAAGTAGTTTTTTTTCTTTGTTCTGCTTTTTCCTCTTTTAGTTGGAAAAGGGACTTTCTCAATGTGAGGACAAAAATAAGATGAAGAACAAACACTCAACAAACCATTGAATGAAATAGATGGTGCATGAAGTAATGATGAGTGTCAGTTGACAGTGTAGTTTGTTAAAAATGAACAAGCCTTAAACTAGTGTTAAACCTTCTTGACACATACAAATCAATAATAACAATAATTATAAGACCAGTATAATTAAAATACCTTAAGTATGATGTCTTCAACAACTAGTCCAACCTAAAAATGTATATAGTCTAAACATAAATCATTGGTGTCCAGATGGAGAAACAAGTCTTAACTCTTGCTGATGTATGTTTTTGTCATTCATTATATTTTTCTCAATGATTAAAATACTGTAAATCAATCGTCAGCATATAGTGTTGAAACAGTGATCAGTTATCCTAGTCTGGTGCTTGGGACAGGATTGAGATTGTGCAAAGAGTGCGCCACTAGAACTATTTACTCATTGTGGATGGACATATGATTTTCCAGTGACGTGTCTCACCACCTGTGTTCTGAATGGCTGTTATTTTCACGGCCTAGCTCAGCTTTCAAAATAATTGAATTCCTCAGTTTCACAAAAACCAGTGTCTCATCAGCAGTAGCCTCAGGTATGTCTTCATTTGCAGAGCATTAAAAATGCTGCTGTAAACTAAACCTGTAACCCAGCTGCAGCACCATTACCTGTGACAAGTCAAGCAGACATGCTTCGGTATTAGTGGGTCTGGGTTGAGGCATTCCAACAGTGAGACAGCACAGTGACCTTAAGGTCAAACTCAAAATTGCACCATTGCCTCAATAATTTATAGTGTTTTTATAACAAAGGAAAGACAAATGTATAATCTTACAGATGGTATTCTATTATTCTATGCACATTCCAAATAAATGCATTGGTATGATTGGTGTATTTACATGGACTTGAATATATTGGTTATGAATGTGGTTTTGGAATTAGCATGTAAAGATCACAGATTGAGTGAATGTAACCAGTTTACAAAGAACGATTCGGTGACAGGAAATAGTAGATGCAGGGTAAATAGGTGATGAGCTTAATTTATGATAGACAACTATATAAAACCAGATCATTCATCAAGACAGTGAATCCCACACAATCTAGTCACAATCTGATACAGCAACAAAGAGGCCTCTGATTTGGATGGAGAACAACTGGGAAGATCAAGGTGGCACAAAGAAGAAAACTTCCAGGTGAGCACAGGGACGTGTAAATGGCACGTGTACAGAAAGACATAACTGCATTACAGGAAATCATTAAGACAATAACATTAACTGATTGCACAACTGACTGCAGCTCACTCCTTATTAACCAATGACAAATACACACATAAATATGGAGTCTTTGACAAACAATGCAACATTTTTCTTCATCCCTCGTGAAGGATATTAATTGAAACAGTAATCATTATGGAGTGATTGTTCAAACTACATTGACTTCATGTAATATCAAAAACTGGCTAACTATGAAATATGTGTCATACATTCCTATAGTGACATAAGAGTGGTTAGTTTAGTTGAGTTTGTGAATAGAGCCCTTTAATTTTAGTTGTAATAAAATTAATGGTAACACTTTCTATGAAGGTTGTATTAATAATGCCCTATGAATGCACTCATAATGTTTTATAAGGTGTCTATAAAGCATTATAATGGTCATTATTACCATCTATACATATTCACAAGTCGTCATAACCAACTTCATGATGCATTATGACAACTGGTTATGAATGATTATAATTTTAATCTGAATAGTGCATTATAAATATGTCAATATCTGCCTATTCACTTGTTCATTTTATGATGCATCATAACTACTTTGCTTTGCTAAATGTGTTAGTGATGCATAATGAGTTTTGACTTCGCCTATAGTGCTTTATATCTGTAGCTATAAGTATATGTAATAACGTTATAATAATATATACATCTCCCTACAGCACACAGTTATAAACAGCTATGCAATATCATAAGTGCTATTTGTCAGCGCTAAGTAAAGTGACAAGAATATGACACTATTATTAACAGATATAAGTTACTATGAGTAATTAAAAGGTGCAATGAACTAAGTCCTGAGTCTGGCATCTTTACCCCATATGCACAATGTTAATATCATAGGTGTTATTTGTCAGCTTTAGGTAAATTAGTGCAAATGAGGTGTTGTGGATATGAGACTATTATAAACAAATATGAGGCGCAATGAAATGAGAGCCTGGACAGTAAAGACAAAAGGAATGCATTTAGTTCACTTTATTTTCATTTAAACCAACACACATAATCAGAATGATCAATGTTCTGAGCACATTACACAAACACATGAAACACGTGAAACAGGCCACAAAAGTGGCACAGCGTGGTCCTAGAGATGTGGATCTTGAAAGTGCCTTTGGGTTGGTGAGGTGATTCAGGGTTAGAGGTCAGGAGATGGTTTGACAGCAACTACAAGAAGAACAGAGGCAAATCTTTAGTGCTCTAGCTGGGTTTATTTTTATGCAGAAAGGTTTGATTGAAAACACATAAGCAGATCAGGTTTCTTTGTTTAAAGCAGCCTAATGAGACAGTATGTTACCGCATATCGTGCAGGCAGCGCAGATTACCCGTAGGTGGCTTAAACTAGCTACACAAAAGTTACCAGACACGGCTAGTTTTACCTCACAAATTAGATCGTTTTCATATTCTTGCGTTTAGTGATTGAAACCATTCAAAACCATTGCATTAATATATAAACAATGTGCTTCATGTAAGCAAAGTAAGACATTAGCTGACAAACACTAGCAGGACAGAGAGACAACCTAGCTGTCCTGGAGAGGACTCAGTGGAGAAAGGAAAGAAAAGCCGCTTTACGACTAGTACACACAGTCAATGCTTTACGACAGTGGGTGGAGCTGGGGACGGAGATGGGTGGGGTCAGAGGTCAGGGGTCATGGACTAAAGACTGACATTTCTACAACAATAATAATATTGATAAAAACGATATCAAAATAATATCTGACGGCATTCAATAAATGTGGACTTTTCTAGTGATCCTGTATAAAGAAGCGGTTAAATGCCAACCCGGTGTCACAGTGGATGTGAAACTGTCACGAAAATTAATCTATTGTTTGGTGCCTGCCGATTTTCCTCACATTTTCATGCCGCTCGAAACGAATTTCAAACTGATGCATTTCAATTGGAAGTTATTTCGTGCTATGAGGACGACTGTCAGTGGGACACTGTGCAATGAAGAGGTTTGATTTAATTTCATTTAGACTAGATTTGTAATGGTCTTATTTCGGTTTTTAATGTAACGTCAATTTTGCTGCAGGATTCGGCACTTTGAGATTCGAAAAAAAATGAATGGTTATTTGTTATATTGGTCTCTTATACAGGATCGCTAGAAATGTCCGCCTTTATTGAATGCCGTCAGATATTATTTTAATATCGTTTTTATTAATATTATTATTATTGTAGAAATGTCGTTCGTTAGTCCATGACCCCTGACCTCTGACTCCACCCACCTCCGTCCACAGCTCCTCCTACTGTCGTAAAGCATTGACTGTGTGTACTAGTCGTAAAGCGGCTTTTCTGCCCTTTCTCCGCTGAGTCCTCTCCAGGACAGGTAGGTTGTCCCTCGGTCCTGCTAGTGTTTTGTGAGCTAATGTCTTACTTTGCTTACATGAAGCACATTGTTTACATATTAAAGCAATAATTTCGAATGGTTTCAATCATTAAACGCAAGAATATGAAAATGATCTAATTTGTGAGGTAAAACTAGCCGTGTCTGGTAACTTTCGTGTAGCTAGTTTAAGCCACCTACGGGTAATCTGCGCTGCCTGCACGATATGCGGTAACACAAAGTCTCATTAGGCTGCTTTAAACAAAGAAACGTGATCTGCTTATGTGTTTTCAATCAAACCCTTCTGCATAAAAAACAAACCCAGCTAGAGCACTAAAGATTTGCCTCTGTTCTTCTTGTAGTTGCTGTCAAACCATCTCCTGACCTCTAACCCTGAATCACCTCACCAACCCAAAGGCACTTTCAAGATCCACATCTCTAGGACCACGCTGTGCCACTTTTGTGGCCTGTTTCATGTGTTTCATGTGTTTGTGTAATGTGCTCAGAGCATTGATAATCATTCTGATTATGTGTGTTGGTTTAAATGAAAATAAAGTGAACTAAATGCATTCCTTTTGTCTTTACTGTCCAGGCTCTCATTTCATTGCGCCTCATATTTGTTTATAATAGTCTCATATCCACAACACCTCATTTGCACTAATTTACCTAAAGCTGATAAATAACACCTATGATATTAACATTGTGCATATGGGGTAAAGATGCCAGACTCAGGACTTAGTTCATTGCACCTTTTAATTACTCATAGTAACTTATATCTGTTAATAATAGTGTCATATTCTTGTCACTTTACTTAGAGCTGACAAATAGCACTTATGATATTGCATAGATGTTTATAACTGTGTGCTGTAGGGAGATGTATTCATTATTATAACTTTATTACATATACTTATAACTACAGATATAAAGCACTATAGGCAAAGTCAAAAGTCATTATGCATCACTAACACATTTAGCAAAGTAGTTATGATGCATCATAAAATGAACAAGTGAATAGGCAGATATTGACATATTTATAATGCACTATTCAGATTAAAATTATAATCATTCATAACCAGTTGTCATAATGCATCATGAAGTTGGTTATGACGACTTGTGAATATGTATAGATGGTAATAATGACCATTATAATGCTTTATAGACACCTTATAAAACATTATGAGTGCATTAATAGGGCATTATAAATACAACCTTCATAGAAAGTGTTACCTCAATATCTGCCTAGTCACTTGTTAATGTTATGATGCATCATAACTACTTTACTTTGCTAAATGTGCATAGTGATGCATAATGAGTTTTGACTTCGCCTATAGTGCTTTATATCTGTAGTTATAAGTATATGTAATAAAGTTATAATAATGTATATATCTCCCTACAGCACACAGTCATAAACAGCTATGCAATTTCATAAGTGCCAATTGTCAGCGCTAAGTAAAGTGACAAGAATATGACACTATTATTAACAGATATAAGTTACTATAAGTAATTAAAAGGTGCAATGAACTAAGTCCTGAGTCTGGCATCTTTACCCCATATGCACAATGTTAATATCATAGGTGTTATTTGTCAGCTTTAGGTAAATTAGTGCAAATGAGGTGTTGTGGATATAAGACTATTATAAACAAATATGAGGCACAATGAAATGAGAGCCTGGACAGTAAAGACAAAAGGAATGCATTTAGTTCACTTTATTTTCATTTAAACCAACACACATAATCAGAATGATCAATGTTCTGAGCACATTACACAAACACATGAAACAGGCCACAAAAGTGGCACAGCGTGGTCCTAGAGATGTGGCTCTTAAAATCGCCTTTGGGTTGGTGAGGTGATTCAGGGTCAGACGTCAGGAGATGGTTTGACAGCAACTACAAGAAGAACAGAGGCAAATCTTTAGTGCTCTAGCTGGGTTTGCTTTTTTATGCAGAAAGGTTTGATTGAAAACACATAAGCAGATCACGTTTCTTTGTTTAAAGCAGCCTAATGAGACAGTATGTTACCGCATATCGTGCAGGCACCGCAGATTACCCGCAGGTGGCTTAAGCTAGCTAGACGAAAGTTACCGGACACGGCTAGTTTTACCTCACAAATTAGATCATTTTCATATTCTTGCGTTTAATGATTGAAACCATTCGAAATTATTGCTTTAATATGTAAACGATGTGCTTCATGTAAGCAAAGTAAGGCATTAGCTCACAAAACACTAGCAGGACAGTGAGACAACCTACCTGTCCTGGAGAGGACTCAGCGAAGAAAGAGCGGAAAACCCGCAGTCAATGCTTTACGACAGTGGGAGGAGCTGAGGAGGGAGGTGGGTGGGGTCAGAGGTCAGGGGTCATGGACTAAAGAATGACATTTCTACAATAATAATAATATTAATAAAAACGATATTAAAATAATATCTGATGGCATTCAATAAACGCGGACATTTCTAGCGACCCTTTATAAAGAAGCGGTGTCACGGTGGATGTGAAACTGTCACGAAAATTAATCTATTGTTTGGTGCCTGCCGATTTTTCTCAAATTTTCATGCCGCTCGAAACGAATTTCAAACTGATGTATTTCAATTGGAAGTTATTTCGTGCTATGAGGACGACTGTCAATGTGACACTGCGCAATAAAGAGGTTTGATTTTATTTCATTTAGACTAGATTTGTAATGGTCTTATTTCGGTTTTTAATGTAACGTCAATTTTGCTGCAGGATTCGGCGCTTGCTAGAAATGTCCGCCTTTATTGAATGCCGTCAGATATTATTTTAATATCGTTTTTATTTATATTATTATTGTGGTAGAAATGTCAGTCTTTAGTCCATGACCCCTGACCTCAGACCCCACCCACCCACCTCCGTCCCCAGCTCCTCCCACTGTCGTAAAGCATTGACTGTATGTACTAGTCGTAAAGCGTCTTTTCTTTCCTTTCTCCGCTGAGTCCTCTCCAGGACAGGTAGGTCGTCTCTTTGTCCTGCTAATGTTTTGTGAGCTAATGTCTTACTTTGCTTACATGAAGCACATCGTTTACATATTAAAGCAATGATTTCGAATGGTTTCAATCAATAAACGCAAGAATATGAAAACGATCTAATTTGTGAATTAAAACTAGCCGTGTCCGGTAACTTTTGTCTAGCTAGCTAAAGCCACCTACGGGTAATCTGCGGTGCCTGCACGATATGCGGTAACACAATGTCTCATTACGCTGCTTTAAACAAAAAAACGTGATCTGCTTATGTGTTTTCAATCAAACCTTTCTGCATAAAAGCAAACCCAGCTAGAGCACTAAAGATTTGCCTCTGTTCTTCTTGTAGTTGCTGTCAAACCATCTCCTGACCTCTGACCCTGAATCACCTCACCAACCCAAAGGCACTTTTAAGATCCACATCTCTAGGACCACGCTGTGCCACTTTTGTGGCCTGTTTTATGTGTTTGTGTAATGTGCTCAGAACATTGATAATCATTCTGATTATGTGTGTTGGTTTAAATGAAAATAAAGTGAACTAAATGCATTCCTTTTGTCTTTACTGTCCAGGCTCTCATTTCATTGTGCCTCATATTTGTTTATAATAGTCTTATATCCACAACACCTTATTTGCACTAATTTACCTAAAGCTGACAAATAACACCTATGATATTAACATTGTGCATATGGGGTAAAGATGCCAGACTCAGGACTTAGTTCATTGCACCTTTTAATTACTCATAGTAACTTATGTCTGTTAATAATAGTGTCATATTCTTGTCACTTTACATAGTGCTGACAAATAGCACTTATGATATTGCATAGCTTTTTATGACTGTGTGCTGTAGAGAGATGTATACATTATTATAACTTTATTACATATACTTATAACTACAGATATAAAGCACTATAGGCGAAGTCAAAACTCATTATGCATCACTAACACATTTAGCAAAGCAAAGTAGTTATGATGCATCATAACATTAACAAGTGACTAGGCAGATATTGACATATTTATAATGCACTATTCAGATTAAAATTATAATCATTCATAACCAGTTGTCATAATGCATCATGAAGTTGGTTATGACGACTTGTGAATATGTATAGATGGTAATAATGACCATTATAATGCTTTATAGACACCTTATAAAATATTATGAGTGCATTCATAGGGCATTATAAATACAACCTTCATAGAAAGTGTTACCAAATTAATTCTGTGCATAAATGCAAGCATAAATTAAAGGAAAAAACTGTCCAACATTTTTTAACAACTTTGTGAGAAATTTGCTAAGATAATCCACCAGAGCCAGTGCCCAACGCAGTGGTGTTACATCGCATTGCTGCTCTATGCAGATGATTTGATTTTGCTGTTTGCATCCAAATCAAGATATAGGTGCAGCATAGAGGTTAAAAAAGGAGATCATTAAGTACACAGTAAAAGAAATCTCGGCTGCCCTGTTTTCACCGCTGGGAGGCTTTCTCAGGAATAGCTTACTTTTCCTTTATGCTGGAACAGATGACTCCTGTTGCATGGTTGGCCTGTGATAATACCTTACTGCGCTATTGACCAGGACAGTGAAAGCAGCCTACTCTTCACACTGTGACAGAGGCAGTCATGAGGAAGCCACACTCTGTGATCCACAAATGTACTTCACCTTGTCCAGGCAATAATTCTAAGAGATGGATGACAGTGGGGAACAATATTGACACACACTGTACCAAAGACTAAAACATAAATAGAAAAATACGTTACGAAGTAAAAACAGCTGGTACAGGTCAACTGTGGTGACCAAGGATGGAGAGTAACAAAAGATAACAAATGATCCAAAGCTTTGACTAGACTGTTAACTAGTGAGAGGGGAAGGCATGTGGAAACATGCAGTGTGTGGTACAGTATATAACGTAGTAATAGAGTGTAGCTCATGTTAATTCATGTGTTAAATATTAAGTCTAAGCATGTTATTACACCTAGGGTCTCACGGAAGGTCTCTCTCAATTTGAAAGCAAAGTCTGTTGAAGTTCACTAATAAACTAACTTAGTCAATGAAGCAGCTTGAATCTGAGAAAAGTGCCATTTTTCACAATCTTCCACACATGTACATAAAAAATGACAAAAAAATTGCCCTGACAGCAGACGAAGAGAACCCAATCAAACAAAACAGGAAATGGTATGATTTGGATAATTAATATCTTGTACATATTTGTGAAGTCCAAAAGTAAGTAAACTCTTGTTTTCAGTATCTAGTCTGACCCCCTTGCACTGCAAGAACAGCAACTAAATGTCTCTGGTAACTATCCAACCATTTCAGTTCTGACCTGTTAGTGGGTTTTCTTGCATGGACTGCTTGCTTCAGGTCCTACCACAACCTTTCTAAGGGATTAACCTCAGCAGTTAGACTTAGCCAATCCCAAACTTTAATTATAAAGGTTTCAAAAATGTCATAATTACTATGAAAAGAAATCTATGATAACCATGTCAACAGGTAGGTGGATTTACTACAGTACAGAGATCTAGACAGAGGCATTTTAAACTCCAGTGTATTGTTATTATTGTTTATATCCTTGTCCAAAAATCTGAGGATTTAGTGGTTTGATCCCCAGTACATGGACCACATGCCTAGTATTCTTGAGCCAGTACTTGGCGCTGGTGTGTGAATGTGTTGTCGTGTGTCTGCAAAGGGTACAAATAGGTAAAAAGTGCTATATAAATATGAGACCATTAAGTCTATTAGAAACTGCATCACATTGTGATTCCACATGAATTCCCCTTGTGATCTTACTGTTCAGGGTGTCTTTTAGGTCTAGTCTACGTTTTGTTTTATTATTCATGAAATTCTGTCAAATTACATTAACAATCTACCATTACTTCATGAAATCTTTGCAACGCTAAACAGCATACATTATGCATTAAATGCACTGAAGGGCTGCATAATCAACACGTGCAGGTTCTCATGAGGTGTAGAAGGATACTAGTCACTAATACTGTCCAACCATGCCCGCGGACATGAGTAAATGTCATTTCTTTCTGAGCCTCGGCCTAATGAGATACACGGTATGTTTGAAAGTACCCCAACATGTACTAAGAATACTTTATTGTGACAAAGTAAATGCAAGTTATATATTTCAGTTTTAAGAAAAACACAAAGGAACACAGAACAACAGAACAGAACAATATCATTGTTTTTGCAAACTAAGAAAATAAGTCCAATTTAAAAAAAAAATAACTGTGCAGATAGACATATGCACTATATTGACATAACATTTCTGGTCTTGTGCTGAACATAATTTGACACAACAACGGATGTGAGTTCCAACACATTTATTAGACCATAAAACTAAATTTTTCTCCCAAGAGGGAATTTCCCTGAACACTGGTTCGGAAGCTTACTGCCAGCTGAGACCACTGTGAAGCCAACTCCAGCCAGTGCCCACTGTCAACGTCACCATGCTGCCAGAACGCAGCTGTTCTGCCAGACAGACACCTGAGAGCTGTGGGATGCTGCCAACAGGCTGCAGCATCTGCCTTGCTGTAACCCTCCAATGAACACTACTGTAGGCACTGTCTATCCATCTCATACTGCTAGTGAGCAAATTTTTTTTTTTTGCATTCTGCATTTCTGAATGCATTGTAGTTTTCGTACAGTTGAGTTGACTTGTTTTGCCTACTACCTGTATTCATTTCACAGGCCAAGCCCATTTTTTTTTCTCTATTTTAATAATTTATTGTTGGCATAGTTTTCTTAACTAATATATAAAGAATGTGTCTATTTCTTTTAATTCTACTTGTCTCTAAGTATGAGAGTCAGTCATATTTTGATGTACTTCTAGACATACAATGCATCGCCTTCTATCAAAGAAGATGAATTCTTGTAACCATAAATCTTGACAATTTTGACCCCTCCAAATGTCAAGAGGCAGACTTTCCCAGACTGGGACAGAATGACACCTTGCAGAATCACTCCAGTGTGCAAGTGGCCTGGTCAGATATTCTTAGCACAGTATTCTCAAGGAAATTCAGCATGCATCTAAGATGTAATTCTGATTACATGAGCGGAGATGTTCTAATATACTAGGTAATGTTTCTTTAGTATAGCAATCCAAAATAAATGGGTCTTTTCCGGCTTTTAACTGAACCCACAAAATGGTTTACACAGTGGCTGCACACAGATACAGAGATCATCTTTTGCCCTGCGATTTCTTTTCCATTATGGAACTCCCAAAACACTCAGAGAAGTCCCGAGGATACTAGAAAGAGCTGTTGTAAAGGGCTGTGTAAAGATCATTGCAATTACAGGAGCAACTTTTTTTGGTCTCAGATCAGGAATTTCAAATCCTGATAAAGCTTTAGATAAGATTCTTTTGCTGTCAGGGTATACACCAAGGACAATATAGACTGAGGTAGAAGGATTAAAACATTGTGGCAGCTGTCATGTCGTTTTTTCAGCATATGGTGCTGTTGCCTGTCTTACTAAACACACCCAAGAGGCATGACGGCTTCTTGTAATAACAAACAGAATTCTAAAAAATTTATTCTTTTTGTAGATACATCAGTGTTGAAGTTTGTACATGTACACTATAATAATGCACATTGAGATTTTGAAATCAAACCATACCATGGGGAATCACTATACCTCGAAAGTACTAGTTCTATAAATACTACAATAGTGTGACTACAAGGACAGATTGAGGTATTCTTAAAACTCAGGGTTAGCTCAGAGGTCAGTATGCCTGAAATTACACAAAGTAGCACAGAAATCATAATATGACACTGTTCTCTAGATTAGCTTTCATTTTCTTGTAGGACTGTACGACTTCTGTACAATTGCGTAAGATGATGTTGACTTCATAGAATGTCAGACAAAGGCTTTGTCATCTCCTGTTCTATATCTATGTGATAACTAAAAGACAGGGATGTTTCTTAGAAAGCACGTCAGAAAACAATGGCTGTGAAAGATAATTGCATTTCTGAATTATATGAACTAGCAATAATCTAAAGTAAGTTTTGACTAGGGCTACCAGAACAACAGGAAGAAACAATATTTACCCTGATGCTGTCTGAAATGAGTCATGAACACCAATGTTTAAGTGCTTAGCTCTTACCTATTAGGATGTGGCCGTGTTGATGTGTATGCGTTTTTGTGTATGTGTTTTGGTCCGTTGAGGTGTGTAAATGTCAGCCTGTCAGAGCAGACACGTCAGTGAGAGCAGGTGTGTCATGACAGACAGGTGTGACATTTAACTTAAGTTTTTATACCAGAAACTCCATCCATCTCTGTCGCACGCTTACACACACGCACACACACACACACGCACGCACACGTTTGTATGGCTGTCTTTGTGAGGACATTGATTGGCTTAATGCATTCCCTAGCTGCTAACCCTAACCATCTCACCCAAGTGCCTAACCCTAACCCCCCATTCTAACCATAAGCAGAAGTTGCATGAGTTCAGATTTTTTAAAATTGACTGTTATGTGATGAAAGTCAAGTCGACAATGGGTCAGTCAGTGACAGTGCTAATAACAACACAGTAGAATGTAATGTTTTGCAACAATCTATATTCTTGATTGTTGGCACATGGCACAACAATGAAGTCAGACTGACTACAATAACCATTACCCCAGCCATAACAGTAACCTTACAATCTATTTTTAACCCTCTAAAATTGGGAGGCCCAAACATTTTTGAATCTAAAAAATGGGAAACCTCCTTAAGGCCAATACAATATTTGGAATCATTAGCAAAGTTTCCATGTAGCTCAAATCACTTCTTGAGTTTTAGCAGCCTTTCCTTAATTTATTACTAAATTGTGTTGCTGTGAACTGACCAGGTCATCATGGTGTCAATGGTCAAGAAACACATACATGGGAATACCATTTAAAGTTACTATTTGCCGGAATATGTCAATGAATATGCCCTGTGTTGGTCTGCGACCTGTCCAGGTCCCCGCCTCTCGCCCAATGACTGGTAGGATAGGCTCCAGCAACCCCGCGATCCTAATGAGGTTAAGTTGTAATAGAAGATGAGATGAGATGTCAATCAATACAGCACACTGTGTATGTGGATCCATAAAGTTCCATTTTTTAAAATAATTATATGACATTCTAATGAAACAAATACTGAATGCATGCACACATAGCAAGCCAGACAAAAACATTTGAAGAGAGCTCTGCCTTACACCAGTCTAGGTGTCATGTGCTGACGCAATCTGCCAGCTGGATACAAATACCAGCCCCCATCCAGCACTGACTCACCGCAAGATAGTGACAAACTTTGCAAAATGTGAAACTAACCAAGGGTTCCCAGACTTTCATGGACTACAATGGAATTACTGAAATTTATATTGTAATCCCTTAAAGCCAAACACAGTTCTGCCAAAGAGCGCATGTCGAAAAAGCTTACCCTGTTGATTTCTGTGCACAACCAACACTGGGTGCTCCTTGTCTAATTTCTAACCCTGCTGCAATATTATATAAATTAATGTATTATTACCCAATGCTTCTCATCTTACATTTGTCTCCACAAACCAGACTGTATTTGTATGAGCTAGGCTGACAAGTGACACTGATGAGACATCTCACAATCTCACAATCTTTTCATATTCTCTTCACCAGTGTTGAGAGCTGACCTGAAGAAAAGCTCAGTAGCTTAACAATTCGGTGAAAGTTTCATACCAGTATTCCCAGACCACCTGGCTCTACATTCTGCAAGTGTACAATGCCAAAGGTTAGAATAAGTTTCTGACAGCAGCCTTGCCTCTCACCCCACTGTGGTTACCAGTGATCTGATGGACCACCAATAACAACTAATATTGCTTCAGAAGAAAAAGGTGAATAAAAAAAACATTGTTTTTGGTTACACACAGAGTTACACTGTATCCCCAAGCAATACAAGCACCAAGTAGCAGTGTTGCCTGTCTTCTCTCTCAGTGACAGACTATGCACAAAATGAAAAATAAAAAAACAAACAAATATATCAATAATTAATCATAAGTAAGGGCAGAACACATGTCAACAGCATCAACAGTGGCAATGCTGACAAAACACACCTCGCAATACCTTCCACTAAGTAGATGTTCTGGAGCTTTCAGTTCAATCTCACAAAGAACAGTTTGTTGTCTTAGAGTCTTAGAGTGATGTCTTACAATTTGAGATTGACAAGTTCAGATTGTTTTCCATTGACCTACCTACAGCAGTAAAAAAAAAAAAAAAAAACATCTGACCACAATTTGAACTTGCTGATGAAAGTTGACCTGTATATCACTGAGTTCCAGGGCTTCTTGTAATGGAACATACAGGGAAAACACACGTTAAAATAATGGCCTATATTAACTGACTATATATCAGTGTCTTTCCAAACTAAACTAAACTTACAGGCTGCAGTTGGACTCAAGGTAGTACTACCAGCAGCGTACAAACCAATTGCACCATTTGGAACAGAACAGCCCTGAGAGAGGAACAGTAAAGCTGGTTTGGAAGGCTGCCGCTAAGACAGCTAAGCCACTCAGATGCTTCAGCACCAAACCTGACACCACCATAATGGGAATTATGGAGGGATACCACACAAATCTGGGCTGTAGGGAGAACGAATAGAGCTAAGAAGACTGGAGGGTGTAACAGGCATGTGTGTTTGTATTTATTTGCAAGGTAAACACAATGCATGTAATCAGGAAGATGAAACTGTATTTAGAAATGGAAATATGTTTTCTCACTGTCTCCACCCCACTTCTTCATGAAAATATAAGTCTTTAGCACACTGATCTTCAACTAGAGACAAGGAAACACTATTATTTATAGGGATTTTCCCATATATAGAGTATGCTACACATTATAGTGTGTGTACTTGTGTGTATGCAAGCATTCAATAAGTGTGCTATAGAGCCAGTAGGAGCTGTGGAGAGAGAGTTGTCTTGTAGAGGGCAGTAAAACCTTGATGTTTATCAAAACATTTGGTTGGCTGACACAGTGGTTGGCACAGTAGGTGCTAAAGGGTAAAAAGGTGGCGCTAAAAAGTAATGAGCTGTACTCGTAAATTAGCTGTACTTGGACCTGCTAAAAGGAACTCTCAGTGGACACTATTAAAAAAATACAGTGGTTCCACTACACTCAAGCAACAAATGTGTCTATTTATCTATTTAGCCTTCCACTTGTGGTGATTAACAGACCCTGACATTTTTTTTTTATTTATTTTAGGTTGTTACATCCTTTCAGTGGCACAAGGGGGATTTAGGGATGAACATACAAAAACCAAAGGTGCTGAAGGAGTTATTGTGGAAGGTCAAATTAAATGGGTTTATTGGGTGGGTAAAGGAGCTGAAAAGGCTTTTGACAAACACCATGGACAGATGAAATCATGTGGTTGTACAAAAATACATATAACAAAGCAAAGCCTGACTAATGAACCATCTCTAGATGTGAAAAGAACAGAAGACCTAACTGTCTTATCCAATAAATGTCGTCATCCAAAACATGCAGGTAGCATTAACCAATAACCTAATGTACTGTGTATATACAAAGATGTCCTTCATATGTGTGGAGAGTGTATAAAGTGTCCCAGTGTGCTCACAGTCCTCAACTTCCTACCACACCCAAGTTTACAAAGCTCACAATATAAAAACTCAACAGGCAGGCTGCCAGAGCTAGGCCCCCTTTCATAAGGACCCTGGATGATGATCGCCCAGTCTGGATTTTGAATCAAACAATGAACGGCAGTATCAACATTTTCTGGGGAAAATCAATCGGGCTGTCAACTCCAACAACACAAACAGGGAAGAGGAGAGAGAGAACAAGAAAACATATACTGTTATGTTGCCCCTGCTAAGCCCATAACATCACTTTGCCAAAAACACATTCTACATGGGCTTAATCGTATGGTTGGTTGGTACAGTCCATGATTACCAGTGCAGCTTTATTTGGAGCATAAGTGAGAATGTGAATGGTTGTCTGCCTGTCTGTGCCTGATCTGTTATTGACAAGTGACTTGTACAGAGTGTACTGCGACTTTGCATTGGACAATGCCTTCCATCTCTCATCCTTCACACTTTGCAACAGCAACTATGAACCCCCTGAAACCTCGTAAAAAGGGATCATTCACTGGACTGTCTAACATATAGACACAATATGGTGAGACGTGCTGCCCCACAATCTTAAATTGTTACTGTCCACAGAGAAAAGCAGTTTTAGCTCAGTGATGTCCAGTTCTCTTGCCATTTCCACTCTATTTTATATATGCTCATATTCCAGACGTATAATAAACTGTGACATATGTTCTGCACTTCATAATTTATGTTTCAACTTTACCTTGCCTTTTTGACAAAGTATGTTTGTAACAGCATGAAACAGATGTACAAAGTGGTGCACGATGTAGGGGGTAAGTAGACAGACATATCTGTCATGTTATAAGACTCAGCATGCTGGTAAAGCCATTAGTCAAATTTCGCAGATGCTTCAATGTGAAGTGTCAAAGAAAGATAAATGATGAATCAGAGAGCTACTGCGTGAGGTACAGGCACATATATATCATACCTTAATCATTTTAATTGGCCTTAACTGTAAAGGTCAGTGAAATAAAACTACTGGGGTTGATTAATTGATGGCAACTCTTTGAGAAGGTGACATTTAAGAGAATAGTTTTTTTTTTTTACCTGCAGATGTACTCTTCTGTTGCAGTAATGGCTAAAAGAGAATAGTGGGCATTTTTGACATGCAATTCTCAAAGGAGTGCCTCTGTTTGTTTTCCTACTATTTCATATTGTTCTCTGAGCAGGCAGATAACCGTGTACAAGAATGTCCTTTAGTTAAACAAACCACCAAACCACGTCTCAAAAAGTAAGCTGTGTCTAATCTAATTCAAGTAATTTCTGGCTGAATACGTCCCACGCATGCACACACATAGACACAGGCTTTCAGAAGAGTTGAGCATTATTTATTGAATGTGTAACTACAGAGAAAGGAAGGAGACATCCCACTTGACCCAGAGTAGGTCTCACACCAGGAGTGAAGTCTTTCCAAATCACAATCAAACATTTATGTATGAAAGCAAGTCAACTGCTTCACAGCGACATGAAAGTCATACGGGCCTCCAGTGAGTAATTTGACATTATTTTGTGTTTGATATTAACCGGAAAGTTATGAATGACTTTGTTATGAATAACTGCAGGTGGCTTTAGAAATGGAAATAGGCTTCATGAGAAATGTTTTTGCTGAATGCTGAAAAAGGAATGTAAAAAAAAAAAAGAGAGTCCTGCATCTGGCATAAGGTCAAAATTAAGTTATTTGAAATAGGTACAATGAACCAAATAGCAAACTAATTGTGGAGTGGCTGTCATGTTATCAGTCCTGAACAGAGCTTTATAGTTCCATAATCAGCATTTTTGCAGAACAAAACCTCATATCTAAATTCTTTATAATTTTTTTTTTTTTTTACTTCTGTGAATTACCACATTATCCATGAAACCGTGAGAGGGAAAACGCTCAAAGAAAAGAGGCCTGAGGCCTTAGGTCCTGTTTTCATTATATTTCCTCTACCATCTTTCAATTTCTTTTACAATCTCCCGCTGGCCATGCTGAACATTAAGTGTGATAGATAACAACTGTGACTTTACACATTTTTGTAATGAAAGAATCTCTCTCTTAGTGGTCCTAATCCTTTTAAAAGGGATGAATGAATTGTTTACAAAACTCTCTGAGTGTTTTATAGTGCCACTGTGATAGTAAAAAAAATTGGATTAATCTTTTTATCATTAAAAGATCCTCATCTCTTTCACAGTAGTCACTCTAATTTCTCTCAAGCACTCTATTTATCCTTACTTTATTGGAATCCTTTAAGGAACCCCCAATTGTCTTGAGGAGGAGCCTTTGTCCTTGATGATCCTGTCTGGATGTTTAGCCACAGCTTTGTGTAAAGTCAATACAACCCAATTAAAGTCAGTACTATGACATTTTTTCAAGAGAAACACAAATGCTAAGTCAAGATAAAATGTATTACTAAATACACCAATCAGCCGTAACATTAGGACCACTGACAGGAGAAGTAAATAACAGTGACCATGTTGTGTCAATTCAGTGTTCTGCTTGGAAACTCTCTTGGTACTTAGACATGTACCACCCACCTAGACCAAACCAGATGACCGTACCACATAGCAATGACACTCCTTGATGGCAACCTGACACAGGCATACAGCCCCACTAACAAAATTCTTTTGTCAGACACCACAGGACACCCTCTGAAGGCCCAGGTCCATTCTTTGATGAGTCACATCTGTTTTGGAAACACAAGATGGTCATAATGATATGCCTGGTCGGTACATATAATTAATAAAATACAGTAATCCCATTCTCAGCACCAAAGGGAGAGGCCCTATTATGTCTTAGTAGTGAGTGTGGACAAAATTAATTGTCTGCTAAAAAATAGTGCTTCTATTTTAACTTCATTAATTAATGAAATTGTGCAAGTTCATTCATTCATTTCTGTAACCACGTTTCCTCTGGAGGGTCACACACGGAGGCCCCAGTCAGCCAGTGAATTTGAACTCAGAACCTTCTTGCTGTGAGACATCAATACTTAACCTCACACCACTGTGCCACCCTATTGTGCAAGTTCACGATGGGAAAAACAAAACAAATTTAGCACTTATAGTAGGTAGGTACCAAATTGAACTAATTTCCTTTAACGACTTAAGGGCAACATTGAACTGGAACATATGATGCAAACACAGAAATCACCAAATGTTTAAGATGGGGAAGCATCTGGCCACGACCTTAGTTCCATCTACTAAATTCACCATGCTGATGGGTTTATAGAACCAGGTGAACCCAAATGGAACATTGTTTATATTCTGCTTGTTTCACCCCGAATATTTTGGGGTAGGAAATATACAAGAAGGTTACCTAGGCAACCGGAGCCTGGTATGTCTACTCAACCAACTGTGTGGTGCAAAGCAATGTTCAGTGAGTGAGTTGCCTTATATATGAATGGACCTTAATGGAGCTCAGCTAGGAGTGCAGGCTGTCAAATTATGCTGGTTTGCTGTATTCACACGTGACACACTATGGGATGAAAGACACAACACAACATGTTCAATGAAGTAATCTCTGACATTGTTTTCTTTCAACTCGCCACTATAACAACACTGCTCCCTTGCAAACAATGCTGGAATCACTTTTTAGTTTTGCTCCTCACGTAGGATTTCATCAGCCAGTTGGCAATGACTCTAAGATGCCCTGGGGCAGATCTGTCCAGAAAAAGGCTTAGATCTACTGTAAACCCATACATGTGTATGCGCAAGATCAAACCTTTAAATGTGTGTGTGTGTGTGTGTGTGTGTGTGTTTGTGTGTCATCGCTTCCACTTGTCAAGTTATTAAAAGCCTTGACAGCTTAGTCTTCATGCATGATTTATTGTTATGTATTCATTCTAAATCAAATCCATTCAGACACAGGCTGCTTAGATTAACCAACAGTCTCGTTATGTGGACAAACAAGTCATTCTCTTTCTCTGATTTACTGCAACTATTGAAAAAAACATAAGATTATTATAACTTGTATCTTCAAACTCATACTAGTGACCAGCATACTAGTATAATGCAACACAACCATACTTTTGGATGCTTTTAAAAAAGCCTTTGTGCAGATGTTAATCTCACTTCATTTCAAAACCTTGATCTTACTTATATCGAGGTTTTACAAGAGCATGCCTATTTTGAAAGTCATTTGCTGTTTTCTAAGAGCTTTGCATCGAGCTAAAGTTTCATGACTAACTGGCCAAAAAACAATCTGAATGTCAAGATGGTTAGCTGCCTATGTACCCCTAACAAATCCTGTCCAACATGCGACACAAAGCATCATCTACAGTAATCCACACACAAGGACTGTGTCCTCATCAAAAACTTACAAGTTCAAAATAGCTGAAACTCTCAAGTTTCTACACCAAACATCTAGCATTCTTTTCTTTTTTTGTCACTTCATCACATTATTATTGTAGTGACAAGAAACATGAATCTAGTGCTGAGTGTGCAGAATCAGTCCCCAACAATGTTTAACTGCACTCAATGACTTGAATTCCCATTTGTATACATAACTTAATTGTTTCCAAAAAATATGCCAATTTAATAAGGACTAGCCTAAGGTAGGGATTTCTTTTACTGTGCCTCCCTGTGCCTACGCTGGTCAAAACCATGATCTCGCATATCCTGACTTGTTTCATAGCCTCAAGAGAAAGAGTACCATTGTATTTATAGGGCTTTGACCATTGCTGTTATTCTTTTAAGAGGCTAGATTTCCAGTTGTTAGAATTATTTTCGAACACATCACTGGATCCCAAAGGAGGTGATACCATTTCCATTTCCATTTCTGCACTTCACAGCATTACCGTGCACACACTAAATGTCACTACAGTGAATCATAGCTTATTAGTTTGAATAGTGGCAATGCTATATTGTCATCTTCCAAAACAGAGTGTTCTATTCACCAACATTATTGGCATTTATAGTCTTTTGAATCATCTTAGAGGTGGATAAATGGGATAGGAGGAGCATAAATAGACACGTGGAAACAGAGAGTGACGTAACGAGAAAAGAGTGGGAGCATTGAGGAAGAGAGGGAACATAGGGGTGACCGGTGAATTCTCATCGGAGTTCTATGATTACTTCAAGCCATTAGACCTGGAGTCTATAATTAACTACCTACTGGGATTAGTGTGAGCAAAGTCACTGGGAGAGAGAAGAGATAATAGATGGAAAGAGAGAAAGCATAAGAGAGAGAGGAAGAGAGAATGGTACCAATGAAATCAAAAGAGGGTGATGAGATCTGAGGGAGATGGAAGACAGGAAAAGCAATAGAGATAAAAATAAGTGAAAGTGAGACAATGAAGACTGAGTGCAGAAATTAGATAAACCTAACTACACAGCAAATTGACTATGATCAAACTGTCTGTGAGTCTGCAGAAGAGAAGGCCGAGAAGATAATAAAATTCTTTGCTTATTTGTTTGTTTACTATAACACAATTTGGGCCCTGGCTCAAATATATTTTATGTTAAATGACTGTGTAATCCCGTTAGTAAGTTCATCGAGGTGAGACAATGGACTCGAAGATAAGCCTTTCTTGATACTGGTTATGGTGCATGGCGTAATGGAGGAACAATGGAGCGTGGTGATGGACAACATTGTGATAATCATACAGCCTTCTTTATGACAAAGCTGCGATTGGCCTTGAAGCAATAGGGAAAATTAACAACAGTGAGACAAATAGGAACATTATATGACAGTTAAATAACCACAGAAACCATGCATCTGTCATTCATGTTGCTACTGATCAAAGACTGTAGACGAAAATACAGATCTGAGCCATTGTGCTGCTCAGACCCTCAATCGAAAGAGATAGAATGGGTTAATTGAACAAATAAGTACCGTATGAATAGCCATATAATTCCAGTACTTTCAGTTTCCATCTCATTTAACTAATACTAAATGCTTGGTTCATTACTTATGCTTGGTAAACAAACTTTATTTGGGCAGAAAGTGTGGCAGCCTTCATGGGTTACTGCCAATGTGTGTGTGGAGGGGGTTTAAGAGAGGCAGAGAGAGAGGAGAGAGAGAAGGACCAACAAGCAGACGTAGGAAGACAGACAGGGGACGAGGGGCACAGGAAGAGACAGAAGGAATTAGTGTGTGTGTTGAGGTGTGACTGCCCTGCTCTACTTGACTAATGAGCTGGTATAACTCAGAGGAAGTCAGAGCTCATTCTGGCTACGCTTGACCCCAGTGCTAACACTAACGCTGTGTGACAGCTACATATACACCAACTGCCACCATCAACCTCAACTCTATTCATTAACTCCTTTGGACTGAGTGTGGGTATGAGTGTGTACATGTATGTGTGTATGTATCTTGCAAAATAAAGGGGGAAAAAGCATTTTTGGAAACCATTTAAATTTGTCATTTCATCAAGAGTTTTAGCATTGAATTGTTTTTCAGTCATCAAAAGAGAACCAAGTTACATGCAGTTCATCCAATGAAACAGAATTATTCTATGACCAGCAGCAAGTCTTGATGAAAGCATTTTGAAAACCAACACATGTACTCATTAGAGACATTTTTCATCTTCAAAACAGTTTAAGAACCAAGGATTTTTTCTCCTGTGTAGATGTAGAACAGAAACATCTGTCTGTCAGTAGAAGTCATTCATAAAATATAACAGCATAAACCTAGATTGTACAATCACATCTCTCATCACTGTCTTTGAAGTTAAAAAAAGGAAGTATCAAAGAGAAAGGAGGACTAAACAAGGTTTTTCCTCTGGTCACTAAAGAGACATTTTATATCTACCACATGAACGCTATGAACTTTCATATAGCCAGCAGGGGAGCCTGGGGCTAGAGGCAACCTGCCATTCACTGTGTGTTTGTGAGACCCCCTCCCGTTGCATGACTGAAGGCTTGAAAAAGCAAGAAGCCCCCTCCGTCAAACAACTGTAGCCAAAAACTGCAGGAAGTTTTAATATTTTTCGTTTCTGCCTTGCCAAATAAAAGGATGGTTACAGGCAAGATACAGTTGTAAGAAAAGGCATGTGAACCCTTTAGCATTACTTGGATATTTGCATAAATTGATTTGGCTTAAAATGTGTTCTGATCTTCGTCTAAGTCACAATACACAAACACAGTTTACTTAAACTCATACCACACAAGAAATTATATGTTTTCATGTTGTTATTGAACACAACATGTAAACATTCACAGTGCAGGGTGAAAAAGGTATGTGAACCCCTAGGGTAATGACTTCTCCCAGAGCTAATTGGAGTCAGGAGTCAGCCAACCTGGAGTTCAATCAATGTGATGAGATTGGATGTGTTGGTTAAAGCTGCCCTGCCCTACAAAAACACACACAAGTTTTGACTTTGCTGTTCTCAAGAAGCATTGCTTGATGTGAACCATGCCTAGCACAAAAGAGCTCTCAGAAGACTTAGGATCAAGAATTGCTGAATTGCATGAATCTGGAAAGGGTCAAAAAAGTATCTCTAAAAGCCTTGAAAGTTCAGCCTTGTTGTTACTCTACCTAGGTGTGGTCATCTTGTAAAGATGACCACAAGAGCACAGTGCAGAATGCTCAACGAGGTGAAGAAGAATCCTAAAGTGTCCGCTACATGTGTCATTTAAATGACTTCAGGAGGAAGGGAACAGCTCCTCAGCCCCTCAGCATCCTTGGCAAGGATCTGGATGTGGTGGAGGAGTACAAATACCTTAGAATGACCATCGACAGCAGACTGAACCGGAAGATCAACAGTACAGCTGCGTACAAGAACAATAAAACAGTATAGACAACAGAGCACATTCTCCAAGAGACTCAGACAACTCTGTTGTCTCAAAGAACGCTACAGGAAATCTTTCCTGCCTCAAGCCATACGTCTGTTCAACTCCTCATCTATATGTGACAGATAACAATCTGTACATTATTTATTTTCCCTCCTTGTATACACTTTTAAATAACGTGTATATATATTGATTGTGTTTTTCCCAGTATGTATGGTGTTGAGTGCCTGTACATTGCTGCTGCAATGATGAAATTTCCCAATCTATCTATCTATCTATCTATCTATCTATCTATCTATCTATCTATCTATCTATCTATCTATCTATCTATCTATCTATCTATCTATCTATCTATCTATCTATCTATCTACAGAAATCTCTGGCATGTGCCAACGTTATTGTCAAGAAATGTACAATAAGTAAAAATTGAGTTGCTTGGAAGGAACACACAAAACTATGTGGGGATTAAAAATGGCACAGCACATCAACATCAAAACTCATCCCAACTGGACGGATTGACGTTATTACAGCCAAAGAGGGGTCAACCAGTTATTAAATCAATAGGTTCACCATTTTTCATCCTACACTGCAAATGTTTATATGTTGTGTTCATGAAAACATGTCATTTTTTGTGCGGTATTAGCAGACTTGTATTGTCTACTGTTTTGACTTAGATGAAGATCAGAACAAGTAATGCTAAAGCAATTGTATATGAAACAACTTGTGACGAAACCAAATCACTGAACTGCAATCATAGTTACAATCTCTAAAAGGAATCTTTCTGGTCTGTTTCAGAACAATATAATAAAGTTCTTCTGTTGATTAGCCAGTTGACTAGCTTCTGAATCTGTAGTGTACCTGGCTACTAAGCATCACCATTAACTTAAATCCTGTCATTGTGCAAACAACAATTATGAACAGACATAAGTAGTTGCTAAGTGTTGGCCTTAGCTGTACATGCGAAGAAGGCCAGTGTGATACATGTTGTTAATTTGTTTTCACGACTCTTGAGGTGTTGTAGTGGTTGGTCTCCTGACAAGGGATTGCTGTCCTGCGCTCTGACCTGACGAGCTGCTAGTCATGGTCCATATGGCATCTCCTCTTGTCCCTTTTGAGCCAGGGAATACTGGGTTTGAGTGTGGCAGTTGTAATGCAGTGATACCGAGGGTGTGCTGGACGAGTTATCACTGTCAAGGCACATACATACTGTACACAGAAACAGACAACTAGACTAAATGACTGAGAACAAGGAGGAGTTAAAGAGGGAGGCAGATAGAAAAAAAATATCCGGATGACATATATATAGGCCTTCATACAGCCAGTCAGTGTTTTGATGATGACTCGTGTCATAACTTCTCCCATATGGCTTGTCTTGTCTCTCTCATCTGTACCATGGGGCAGCTGTGCAGAAGCTAGGGGTACATAACTATCAAGCTGTACATATGGGAGCTGTCTGTTCTGGATACCTCTTGGCACATCAAAGCTACAGAATCTACTGAATCATCTTTTCACTGCTTATGAGACAGAGAGGGAGGGGTAAAACTTGAATACGATGTACTGCTGGATGCATATGCAGAAGTCTGAATTGAAAATGATGGCGATCAAAGAGTGCCATGCGAGCTATGCAGAATTTCTGTCAACTAAACTTAAAAATGATCAGGTTATGTTAAACTCAGCAAATTGTGCAAAACAGTCCCAACTGCAAAACAGTAAAAAATATGCATAAATCATAAGTGCTACTCTGTGAATTCTGCCTTCTACCTTTCTTTTATTGCTTTCCTTCCCTGTTTTCCATTTCTCCACCTATCGTTTCCTTCCTCTTTGCTCACCTGCCCACCACTTCCAACACACAGTTTTTATGCATATTTATTCATAGCTGTCCTGCCAATCAAAGACCTGCCATGCAAAGTTCAGCAAGAGTGAAATACCACTAATATCCAAACATCTCCAGCCTACATTTGCATAAAGCCAGAAATAAGCTCCAGTGTCAACACGCATCTGATTGGTGACACCTCACTCAATTTGGGAAATGACATTAATTTTATGTGGGACTTTGAAGCGCTTGCAAGGACCAGTGCACATGGTTTCAATCCATTTAAGATGCCTGTGCTTTAGGAATGCCGCCAGTGTGAAGAAGTATTGACTAATTAAATATAAAAACACGGCATGTGGTAGAGAATACGATGACTCATCAGATACCTTATGTTATAAAGGTCACAGAGAAAAGATCTATACTCATAAACTCATAATACAATCAGGTGCAAGGAAACAGGTATTGCTGCAAAAAGGTGCAGAATTCCAAGGAAAGACGTGCTTAACATTTAGTTACAGTTATAGATAAAGTACAGGAAATAAACTGAGACCATCCACATTACTTTGCGTGGTCTCTTTGTCTCACACTTTAGCAAAAATGCACACAATTGCCACAGTTTATCAAGAATTTTACCAGAGAAGTATTTTATTGTTAACAATAATCAATTTTTACTCATCCCACAATGATTGCCATGCAGCTGCCTAGAGTAACAAGAAACAAACAGCTGTCAACACTGTAACAAGTTAACACTGTTTTGTGAGCCAGCATTAGTGTAGCAGACACTTTAGGGCTTGTAGTGGTGGGACAGAATAAATTAACTCAGTCTGCTAACAGAGAAAAAGTAAATAAAATTAGTTCCTCTTAGCAACGTTGAAACAGAACACGTAAAATGCTGTTAAGCAGCACTGTGTTGGACAGGAGGCTTTTTAACCATGGAAATATTAGGTATTATGATGTTGATTATTAGATTAAGATACATTTCCGAACTACTACAAACTACTCATCAGTTAATTAAGTAATTGAAATCATCTACACCTTCACCAGCTGAAACATTCAACCAAGTTATGTAATGTCCAACACTGCAACACAAACAGAAGTAGCATTAAACTTTGATTTTGTTAACAAAAAACAAAGCAACACAAAAAACAGACATAAACCTGCTTAACTGGTAGAATAAATCAAATATGAGGAGCCACTCAGGCCAATCAACAAAGGGCTGCAGGACCTACTGTCTCCCTCTAACGTTTTACATCCAAACTAAACCGTTTAAGAAGAAAGACCTCCAGACTCATCAAACATGACAAATCTGCAAATCAAAAGCTACAACAAAAATCACAGCGCCGGCTGCGGTGGCAGGAAGGAGGAGTTTTAAGATATTCACATAATACACAGGTTCAAATGTTCATTTTTTATTTCTGTTTTTTTGTTCAAGTGACAAATCCATTTTAGCCTCAGGCTGCTGGGAGCAAGCTGCACTGTTAGCTTGTCTTCTGCTAATACTGCAGCATGCCTCTGGGATTTTACCTGGGGACTTAACAGACTCTCGGAACCTGACAGTCAGTGTGTAAAATGCGGCCTCATGATTTACTCAGCAGCGATAGGGGCGGGTCCTACTGTGTACAGGAGGCTTAGACTGACAGGTCTAGTGTGGTACTCTGTGTGAAACAGTGCACTGTTGAGGCAGCTCCTGTAAAGATAACGGCTTCTGCCTCCATTTATCCCTTTACTATGTGTTAATATGTATTTAAATAAAGTTAAATTTGTGGGGGAAAGTTAAAAAACGAACCCCCTGTTGAAGACCTTTGCTTGAAGGAGGAATGAATCAAGAGGGAGCAGCCACAGTGAGCTGTTAGATTAAAAGCTGCATGCACCAGACTACGCGCATCAAACTTCTCAACAAGGTAACTCAAACCCCTTTCACTGAATCCTCTTCCTCTCACAGAATGATAGAAGAAGGCCAGCACCCACTGAATAAATGGTCTGTTTTGCCGTCACTGAATCCCGTTTTTGTTATTCCAATTAAGTCCATTCTGTGCCTTATGAGTGTTATTGTTTAACAGATTTTTTTTTTAGGATCAGTCACAGTCTTGTAAAATAAAAAAGGTGTATTAACTTTGCTAAATTGATTGGACATTAAATTTTCCAATTTCTAAAGCTTTTCAAACAGAACTGCTTCCAGTGATTCTTGTTCAGTTTACTTTAGTACAGTCTCCTATGCTCTACACGGTGGAACAACAAGTATGTCGAGGAAATATTCATAGTTACATTACTTTTTATAAATGTTACCATGTTAGTCTGAACGTTTACATAGTTTGACTAGTTTTGTTGTTACTTTTCTAATGCCAAAATATATTTCTTTTAGGAACCAGTAATATCTGATAATACACTTTGCAAGATGTTTCTTTAAAAGGGAAGTGCAACAGGTCAAGCAGTATGTGTCGGGCAAGTTACTTCAAAAACAAAATGCATTAGTTATTACTTGTTACTGTAATTTCAAAGTAATTAATTACTTTATAATATTACTGTCTTTGGATTGTAAGGCATTACATTATTTTTGCATTACTTTTAAGTTAATACAAAAATATGGATTTTGTGAAAAGTCACAGCTAAAGACATGACAGAATACACAACCTTTTTTTTTTATCCATAACCCATTTCTATCCCTTTATTCTCTTTTATTCATATAGAATACACAGCATAATGAGATATAGTTTTGGTTCTTCTGGGTACTAGCTTAATATTAGTGGGGCACTGCATTACATGTTTAGTTAAATTACTTGTGCTATTTTGTGAGGTAAAGAGATCTTTTGGTTTGGTACACAACGTGCACTTAACCATAATGTTCTTTGTGTCCTTTTCTCTGAAGAACTGACCTTAATGAGCAAAGGTCCATCTCACGACTGTAGAGTCTGACTCTGCATCTGCAGTCACCTTCTCCCCAGTCAGCTGTTTTTTAGCACTTGAAATTAACATTTGGGCAGATTTTTTTTCTCCTCTGCTAATCTCAAATTTGTATAAAAACACACAACTGAGTAAAATATTACATTTCTTCTGTAATGCCTTATATTCACGTGTTAAAGCAAAAAAATTATGCATTACAGTAATTGCATTATTTTTGTAATTTTTGTAACGCTACTCCCAACACTGCTATGTAATGCTTTTCATGTTTCACATTTAGACATTATTCGTTATAACTCTGTCATTAAGACTAAAAAGCCGTCTTCCTTTGTCATGAATTCCAAGTTTAATGTGCAATTGTTGCTGCAAGGGTTAAGGCCCTTTACCCTATTGAGCACACTGAGTCTAGCCTTAACGACATGACATAAAACCTATATAAATTTAATTCTATCAGCATAAGTGTCCAACCAGCAAAGCAATATCTTGTACTCATACCAGAAATGTAATTAGTGTTAAGCCTGTTCTGTCTGCTCATACGACTAGAGTTACATTATATCACTGTATTATTTTACCAGAATGTGAACTGCAGGTCTATTTTCTATTTGTCTTTGAATTCTGTCTCCTTCTTCAGTATCCAACAGCATCCAAGTAACATACTAAGGTATGTTGCATGCTATAAGTGTGGATTTTAGACACTATTTCATGCTGTATAGTCTTAATAAATGACCCCTTGCCCTTGTTCTTAGCCTTAATCCTCACCATATTGTTCTGCATGTAAAGTCACACATGCTTTAAATGTGATGTAATGGTATGTACCATGAGTGGCACGCTATTTATATGCAATTCCACGATATAACTTTCTTTTCTTTCTGTTGATTTTTTCCCTCTTCGCCACACAGGCAGAACCACACATACCGGTCAGACAACTCTCAAAGCCACCCAACAAATCCTTTATCTCTCCCTCTCTCCTCTTTCCTCACCTCATCCTTCAGTCCCTCCGGTTGCCCCTGTGCCTGCTGTTCATCCATGTGTGATTGATAGAGGGGTGCATCCATCCCTTCCTTTGCCACTCAGCACTCCTCTGTCCCCGCAGCCCCCCACCATCCTTCTTTCTTACCTGCCGTCACCAGATGGCTCACCACCTGCCTCAAACAGGCAACAAAAGCCACAATTACCCTTCATGTCCAACAAAGGTGCACTTGCACACACACATACACACGCACACAAATGTGTATAAGGGACACACACAGAAAAGTAAACTGTCTGATCATGTGCATAATTACATGTGTTTTTATTTTTTTAATTTCTTTTTAGGCAATTTGTTCAGACTAGTTTGTCTTTGCAAACAATTTGTTCTGAAGTACTCATCCCTTTGTGTCACATGACATTTTCCGTCAGTACTTTTCATAATAAGGGAGTTCATCAGGGGGAGTTGACTAGGCTGGAGTTCTAATTCTAATTGCACGTAACCTCTAATTACAATTAGAATAATTTTCCAAAGTAGGTGTAATTTGGGTGCAAACCAACACGCGATATACACACATGCAGCGGGAAGCAACTGGAATGTGTTTCAGCATGTGGAATCCACATGGACATGCTTCATTAAAACACTTGAGGATAACCTTTACATCCTTTGAAAATTGATATCTCTATGTTTGGGAGCTATATCTATTGAACAAAGCGCATGTCTCTAGTGTTACACGCGTACTCTCACATACACGTTCTAACACACGGGCACAAGCACATTTAAATACACACCTGCACAGCTGAGTTAATGATGGGTAGAGGAAGCAAGGTTTGTTAGAACTACAAGCCTGTGTCTTTATGCCTTAATGATGGTTATTATTCTGTCATGCTGTGACTCTCACCATCCAGACACGTTACTGACTGCAAGATATTTCCCTCAATGCACCATAATTACACATGATTGATTATGCATGTGTGTGTCACAGTGTGCGTGTCATGGTGTGTGTAGGTAGGTGACAATCGCTGTGGATAATTACAGTGATGACTGACAGCTGTAAAAATCTGAATCATTCTTATACCTGCTGTAGACTAGGCTGTCAGAAATCAAGACAAAACTACAAAAATCAAAAGACCTCTACAGTGTCACAAATATGTATATATGTATATAGATAGATAGATAGATAGATAGATAGATAGATAGATAGATAGATAGATAGATAGATAGATAGATAGATAGATCATATTTTATTCAGATTGCTTTTCTCCCGTCACTCACAATTTATGAAAAGGGTTACTGTCCGTGGTCTTATACACACTGCATCTTGCAGACAGTGCAAGCCTGCTATGCGGAGAAATGTATGTGTGAAAAGTAATAATGGAATAGTGTTTACCAACTTCCACAGCGTGGCAGGTATTGTTTTCACTTTGTGAGTCTGCCTGTGTGTGTGTGTATCATCATGCCAAATAGAGATCCTCGTGGGGGTCTGACACGCTTGGGGTTGTTCCTGTCTGCCCGTGGCGTCCCTGCGGTCCCTGCGGTCCCTGTGCCCTCAGTGGTTGGATGCTCTGCACTTAGCTATGGTCAAGGGGCTGAGACGCCTCGCCGTGGACGGGCCCCCCAAAGGGTAGTGTCCTACTTGCCTCAAGCCTCAGTGCCCTACATGTCTCAACTTTTAATATGCATATTGGTGTGAGTGTGAACGTGTGTTTGACTGTGTGTGTGTATTGTCTATGCGTGTATGTGTGTGTGTGTGTGTGTGTGTGTGTGTGTGTATGCATGCACGTGTATGTGTGAGTGTGTTAATATGTGTCTTTATGTGTATATGTGGGGTGGGTGGGAGAGTGGGTTCTTGATTTAGTTTCTTTCTGTAATGTTTTATGTTTTTATTTGTGAAGCACTTCGGGTTGCATTTTCGTAGGAAAAGTGCTATATAAAAAAAGTTTTATGTGATTTGATTTGGTTTGATCCTGGAGACACTTGGTGTAGCAAGACTCACCGTAAAGGCAATACTATGGCAGATGGTTACAGCATCGCAGCATGCAGTTACAAACATTACAGATGAAATGAAAATGAAGGCCCCATTCAGAGACAGGTGTGGGACAAGATGTCAAATTCCTCTGTATTTTAATTACTGTTCAAATGTTGTTTTTAGTTTAATTAGTAGTAATTAAAGTCAAAACAATGGACATGATGAAATGAGTCAATATTTATTTAGGCATCTGAAATATAATCATTTCTCTCTCTCTCCCTCTCTCTCTCTCTCTCTCTCTATATATATATATATATACATACATATATATATATTTATATGTGTGTGTGTGTGTGTCTGCGTGTGTGTGTGTGTGTGTGGTATATGATATTCATGTTTTAAAAACTATATTAAGAGAGAATATAAATTGTGGTAGATCACATACCTAATATGCATTTAGCTTAATGTTGTCATCATCTTAATGTTGTTATAAAAGACAGACAGGCTTTCTATAAATGGTCATGGGTTTTTTAAACAGATTGGCTGGATAGTCCTACAACCAGTCAGAACTCATAAATTTAGATTCACGTCCTTCAAATGTACGACTACATTACAGTTATTCTTCTGTCCATCATTGTCATTGTAGCTTTTGGGCTATTTCTTACTTTCATACTTTGTCTTTTTTAACATACATTAAGCCAGTTGTATTGTAGTTAAAACAAATACATTTTTTTTTAAAAAAAGTTATCATATTAGTATAACACCTTTCAAAAAGAAATACCAGTAATCACTTTATTTTATTGCAGAGAAAAGAAAGATAAAAGTTAATTCAACGTACATCAAATGTAACTTCAATCACAGTAACATCAGCATAATTGCATAATTGAGTGTTGGAAGAGTCAGTACACAAATTAGAGTAGCCAGAAAGGACTATAGCACTGTGATCTGTTTCATAAACATTACATATAAATCTTATCACATACCCATTCTAACAAAATGAACTTCCTATGTTGTTGTATCAATGTCAGAATCCATAAGAAAGACTGGGACTAGAATGCCTTAAGAGAAAATATAAAACCGATAGCACAGCAACTCCACAACAGTGACTTCTGAGAGTAGTCCCTCAAAGCAAGGTTGTGTGAAGTATTAAGCCAGCTTTATTTATAGTTTCCAAGCTAACTGTGACCTTTCAGAGAGAGTTAAACCTTTCAGGCTAACTGCCTCGCTCAACCTCAGACAGTCCAAATGTTACAAAGTGATTTTTGTTCCATCATAACCACAATTTCCATAGTTTTAATTTTGCTGCACTCCACAGATTTCTATATGACCACATTATATATAAATGTTAAGAGTGTACAGGTTCCCAAAATTCCTCAGACCTCCGTCCATTTTTTTTATTGGCCCATTTCATTATGTATTACGCCTAAGAACTTTTCTGAATGTGCCAGTGCTTTTCAATAAACTCCATCCCTCAGATTTATACTCAAGTGAACATTGATTTGTCTTTATTGAAAAGTGGATCCCAAATTTGATGCATGGCCTCACGATGGCTTGAGCCGTCAGCAAAATGTCCATGAAGAAGTAGAGCAATGAGAATTACAGAGGGAAAAACGGGAGCAAGAAAAGTCCTCACTCATCAAGGCCTCTACTGCCTTCCTCCTCCCTAATTTAGTCAATTCCTGCTTATGATGGATATATCACATATGATTTATTCCCCTCTCATATTTCGCATTACATTTGAATATATATTACTGCAAAGTGATGTTATTGGTTATTGCTTCTTACAGATGCGAATGCACACCCGTACACAAACGCTCAGACATGGCAAGTGGATATTTCTTGCACAGTGAGGCCAATCAAATTGAGCTTTCTCATGGCGGTGCAATCACCAACAACAGGCAGACTAATTACGTCTGTTAATCATGTGATATCATATTCTGTGCTAGGTACAGCATGTCTCATTTGTATTTGGAATGTCTTTGCAAAGAGTACAAACTGTTTTTGTTACATTGGTGAGTTAATCCGCTTTATAAATTAAAAATGTTAAAAATTAAAAAAAAATACAAAATTACACATTATTTGCATCATATTTTGTTCTCAATTTGCTTCTCATCTTTATATAAATAATTATATATAAAGAAAACCTCAAGGATTCATTATAATATTCTAACACTTACCTGAGTGTTATTTGTTCTTTCAAATTACAATGGGCAGTAAATGTTCAAAAGCATCACAATTAATAATTTCATACCCACCTCAACTTTATACAGCAGTACAATGTGTACCTAGGATTTTACTACCAAGCCCCAGTGTCCCCTCTGACAGTTCTACTGGGGGGGCACCAAGCTGAGATGGCAAACAGTAATTCTACAGAGTAAATTAAATCCATAACCATGGACAGATTTCATGTGTTTTTCTGTCCTGCTGCAGAAATTAACTTATACAGAGAAGAATTTCAAATGAGGGAACAGAATGTATCTCTCTGCAGTTTTTGTGGAAAATCAATTGAAATAATACATGCTGGTTGCATTTGTGTATACTGTATATGCATGAATTTCGTGTTGCTGCAGAAACTATTTCTTGTCCACAGTATTCTTCACCCGGGGAAAACCTGCCCAGCCAGACCCTGAAATAAGTTTTTCTTTCTAATTTAAACTTGTTTTTTCTTTTAATAATTACTTGCATTTTAAATTGTGGTTGCAGGGAGACACAAACGCTCCACTACTCTTGTTCATTTCTACTTTCTGTCTTCATTATTGAGCCATTTTGAAATTAATGTAAGTGGCAACACAATTTTTAATTGAGTTTTTCCTGCCTTCCAGCGGTTGACTGGCTGCACTTCTTTTCTGCATACTATCAAAACCAACTCGCAAAGACTTCGGACTAGCTCAAAATATGTGATGCATCACAATTAAACACATGCATTTTCTTTTATGTTCAAGTTTTAAAATGAGTTTTATTGCCCTCAATGAAAAGGAGGGATCCTGTAGGTCACTGAACCCCAACAACTGGCCCAGAAATGTATGGCCCATGTATTGTCATAATATGTGAAATAATAATGTGCAGTGTGCTGCTTTGGTGTTGTTTGGCCTTGTCCCACAACGTATTAGTATCCACTACTGGCATACTAATACATGACTCCTCTTGTATCAGAAAGTTATGCATGCAAGTTATGCACCATGAAAAAACCTAAAGTCGACCAGGAAAACTGCCAGTTGAGATCTGACTAGACTGACCAGTTTAGTTTTATTTGACTGGACCGAACCAACGCTAAGCTGACTTGCTTGATATGCATCCAAGCTGTAGCGACATGTTGAAAACAGCAGGTGACACCAGTTTTCTCTTTCTTTCAAAGGTAATTTTGCTGATGACAAACAGCCAAAGACAGCCATTGTATAGGAAGATCACTTTTGATTTTTTGAACAACATCCACCCATGATGCAACACATACCCCTACCCAAACATGGACAATCACTGAAAACAATTGTGGATAGACAGAATAACACGTACAAAAAATTATTAACCACCATGCATTAAAAATTTCAATAAGTGCAGTGTAAATGAACAGTAACGAGAGAATACAATAAAAGTATTCTCTCATGGACAATAAAATACATAAATAAATAAATAAATAACCAAGGGGTAGGGGTAAATTATTCTGATAAAATACCAATAGAATTTTTTCCCTGATCCCTGAAGAGTGTATGTGATCTTCATGCTACCAGTTCTACTTCAGTAGGTTTGCCTCAGCCCATCACTGTCATTCTCTCACTGAACAGCAAGTGAAAGTTAGGGCCGAGCGTGGTACGATGACAATTACAATGATAATTTGATTTGTATATACTCCATTTTAGACTTAAAATGCTGCAGAGCAAATAGAGGTAACTGGAAAACGGTACAATACCAAATACCACTTATGCTGTTTGCTACAAAAATGTCAAATAACTTGTTATTGAGGTATTTAACCTCATATATCACAGTAACAAATCTCTTTGTATCTGTCTCTCTCTTGGCTCTCCTAGAGGTGAATGTGGTTGTAGAGATGCTGCTGGAGCTGTCTCTGTGGAATAGCTGTCTCTTATGGGTACACAAAAATGGAAAATGAAAATTCCTGGACACTGGCTTGGCAAGCTTCACAGTATTGGGCCCTCGGATGAAATGAATTATAGCTTTTTTTGTCTTCACATATTTCTTGTCTCAAACTTCAACTTGTGAATCTGTGAATCTCATGAAGTAACAAACTAGTAACAGCCTTTTTTATCTTGGCCGCGTCTCAATACGTTGGTTGCAGTTGTGCAATATGGCGACACTGGAGGATGATGGGTTTTTAGTGGCTGTATATTGAATTTAGCACTCAGCGATGGTCACAGCTTTTAGTACATGAAAGAGAGTTGCTGAAAAGGACTATAGCTAGCATTGTCGTCAGTTACTACACCTATCCAGAGCACTTAGCATGACGTAATTCAGTCGCACGTGAGGAATATGGTGGCAGTGGATGATAATACGTTCCTGTGGTTGCCTGTTTTTTTTTTTTTTCCCCAAGTACATTGCAGTTAATTTGCACCTTCTCTTCTCCATGTGTTTTTGTGACCCTGTTAATATGATTGATTTTCATTGGTCATGCCTCTACAGTTTGGCTATTATTTATTGATATATGACATTAATCACTTCAGGCCACACTGTGGCTCACTACATGCAATGATAATTAGCTTAGTTAAAATTTATAAGGAGTAAGAAATATATATATATTTAAAGATAACTCTGTAATATCTGATTCTTACAAAGAGATAAAGAGCAACAATTAAATAAACACGGGAAGCAGAGAGTGAATGGAGGGTTGGGGCATTGTGTCCGTTAAACTGGAACTTGCAATTCAGCGAAGTGTGAAATCACTATAGGCTTTCATTGGCACTCTTTTGTCAAGTCATTTACATTAGGCATTTGGCTTCATTACCTCACAATTACAGACGTCAGCTGCATTAGCATCATGTCCAGGGCCTGCTGTTAAATGCGTTTCTTGATAAGGTGCATCATTACTGGAATATTTTAAATCCCTTTTTAATGTGAATGCAGACACCTATATTTGCTGCGTGTAGGCGCATTCGAAAGTGACTGCATGCCAGAGCAGGCTTACTGTGGACAGTTATCGCTTTTTTACCTATTTGCATTTAGAGCTTGAATTCAATTAGCTGTCCATTGTTTCTGACTAATGAATCAGCTGAATGTGAAGTGCTCTCTCCACAAGTCAATTAAATCCATTCAAAGGTTCAGTAATTATTTAACACTGCCTCAGGTAATTATTTCATATAAAATACTGTCACTGTCACCTGAAGTGTATGTATGTGTGCGTGCATGTGTGTAGGGGTCATAACCTTGCTGTAGGGACAAGGATGCTTCAATCTGTGTGTCTATGGAGCATCAACTTATTGTTCGTCTTGTGTGTTTTTGCGCTTGTGTGCTATCTGCAAGGTGACGGCATGCGTGTGTCTCTGTCTGCTCCCCGTGTATCGAGTGCCAAGAAGAGCAGAAGCCGTGGGAAACCAGGGCTCCCTGCAGGAGATGACGATGTTTTATTCAACCATTTGGATTCTATGTGTGTATGCAAGCGTCCTCACGTGCTGCGTATATACGCACACATATTTGTTACAGTACCTCTCATACGTTTACAACGCATGAATACAGCTGTATTTTTTATCACTTCTACAGGTGAAGTGGGAGGTGAAATTAGCTAGATGCCCGGATTATCAGTGTTTGCTTGAATGCCTGTCGTAACCTATGTTCAGTACTAATGTTGGCTCGGCGGCAGGGTACAATTACTCTCGGTGGCTACGAACATTTTGCCCTTGGATAAGGCATCGAAAGAATGTGGCCGTAAATGACTTAATTGAATCCACAACAACATATTTGGAGTTTTGTTCAGTGGTGCCATATGGAGCTAATGGTACAGGATGAAAAGGTTTCGACTGGGGATTTTGAAGCAACGCCCTCACCGCCTGTTTCAAACTTCTCAACAATGTTCTGACTGACTTTTTTACAGCGTCCTTTTTGTCTCTTTCCTCAACAACATTTTTCCCTGGCTAATACAAGGATGGACGATAAATTCAGACCCACTCAGACTAATTAAATTAAACTGACCATCAATGTCGGCATAAACCTGGCCCAGGCAGGCACACTGTTGTGGAGACTTGAGGCAAGCTTCAGAGATCCAATTACATGGGCTGCTCTTATCTCTTTTTTAAAAAAACACCAACAAATGGAAGAAGCAGGGGCTGAGGTCTGTGTAAAAGACAGATATCCAAAGGACCAAAGGTTTAATACTGGGTGTATTTTATTATTTTATAGTTGTGGCTTTTCTAAATAGTTGGTCTATAAAAAAAGAAAGTGGAATTTATGGCTCTTTCAAGGGAGCTGGATCTTGTGGATCTCTTTCTTTTAAAGAGCCGTTCCAGAGACTCAGTGGCTCATTTTGATGTTTATTTTATTATTGACAGTAACTCATTGTATCTGGACAGAAAACCCCTCAAGGAATGAAAGAGTAAAATCAGGATTATTCAGACTTGGACATACCACAATATGTCTGAGTTTCAGTTGTTCTGAAATATTGATTCTAGATTGATAAATTTTTCCAGTGGAAAATTCAATAAAGAGCTTTGCATTGACCAGGAATCAAACCCCGGACAACCGCTCATCACGACCACTCAGATATTGCATATTGTGATATTCCATTCACTTCAAATGAAGCGCGATCTCTCCTGTGCTCCTCCCACTGTGAATGTTCTCCATCTCTATGGCAAGCCATTTTAACATTTAAAAGCCAGGCTGGATATGTGTTGCAGATATCTGTAATTCGGTTTTGCCTAGTCAAAAAGAGCGTTTCAGATATCTGCAACTATATTCCTCCTAGGACAAATTACGTCATTTTTGCCATTCATGTGTATGGGGTTCGTCATTACAGATATCTGCAATTGAGTTGCAGATATCCCCAATGTGAATTGCGGATATCTGTTACTGAATTACGACTAGTAGTAATTCCAGTTTGAGATATCTACAATTTGATTCTGACTAGTTTTAATTCCAATTCAAGATATCTTTAATTCACCGCAGTTAAAGATATCTACATGTTCCTTTTCAGATATCTTAAATTAAATTTTGACTAGGTGAAATGACTTTGTAGATACCTGTAACTGGAATTATGACTAGTCAAAATGACGTTGTAGATATCTCAAACTGGAATTAGGAATAGTAGGGAGCGGGAGACGATTGTTGATTAACATTTCACTAGTGGTGAGCAAGATGGCGGAGCAGCCAGAGCTACTCGAATATTCAACACCGCAGCCCGTGCAAGGCAGGAGCTGGCAGGAAGGAATGCGGAGAATGCATTACTGGCCTCCTCATTTTCTTGTGTTTTTTTCAATTATAGTCAACGCCATCCTACTTCTTTCTGAACTGACTTCTTCTTCTTGGATTACGGTGTGGAGGGGAAGTGATGTATTTCTGGATATCCAAAACAGAGAAACGTCATGCATGACGTTTGAGACATCTTTAATTTTCATTCTGCCTAATCAAATCTGAATTACAGATATCTGCAATTTAAGATGTGTGGCGAGTTGAGTGATGTTTTCAGTGACGTCATTGCAGATATTCGTAATTCATTTGTACCTAGTCAAAACTGAATTACAGATATCTCTATATGTCGTTTTGACGTTATGTTACAGATACCTTGAATGAAAAGTCAAACTATTCAAAATGTAATTACGAGTAGTCAGAAAGACGTTGTTAATATCTGCAGTGCTAATTCCGGATACTCAAACTTTGCTTTTTAAATGGTAAATCGGCTTGCCATACTTCTCTACTCTACATCTCAGTCAGTAGAGTAGCAGTGTAGGAGCTTATATGCACATCTATGTGCAAAAAAAGGAGCCAGTCAATAAATTTGGTTTGTTCACGAATGTCACAACTAATCATCCTTACTCAGTTTTCTTGAAACAGATACAGTTCTGTTATGTATACGTTTCAGTACATGAAAATACAGTTATCTAGCTGTTGTATGAAAATATTTAAATTATCAATGAAGGTATTTGCATGCCAGTCATGCTAAAGTAAAGTAGTGGGATTTTAAAAAAGGTGTCAGTATGATCGCCTGCTTGTTGAGCTCAGCAGGATGGAACGCAAACACAATTCTCTTAAAACATCTCGCTGGGGCTTCTGCAATCTGCTCTTATCATTGAAAATCAAGCTATAAAAAAGAAGTAGCTAAATGTAAAAAAAAAAACAAACAAATCAAAACAAAAACAAGACAGAGTGGCTTTCCACACTATATTGTGCTTCAAGAGGCACTGCCCAGAGCAAGCTCTGAGCCTGCAGCTGATCACATGTCAGGTTTATATTGAGGGGTCAGGGTTCATTGCGTTTGCATGTTCTCCCTGTGTCTGCTGGGTTCTCTCCAGGTACTCTCCAGGTATTCCAGCTTCCTCCCACCTCCAAAGACAAGCTTGTTAGGACCATTGGTGATTCTAAATTGGCTGTAGCTGTGGCTCTCTGTCTCTCTGTGTCAGCCCTTTGACAGACTGGAGACCTATCCCGGGTGTACCCAGCCATGGGCAGGTACCAACTGGATTCAGCATAAACAAACTCACATGCATGTTTAAACCTGTGTGCTTCTGTTAATAGTTTGATCTTAGATATTTACATTTTTATTTACTGGGGTATTTTCCATGCTGGGGGCGGCACAGTGGCTCTGTGGTTAGCGCTGATGCAGGTTCGAGTCCAGCTCGGGCCTTTCTGGGTGGAGTTTGCATGTTCTCCCTGTGTCTGTATGGGTTCTCTCCGGGAACTCCGGCTTCCTCCCACCTCCAAAGACATGCTCGTTAGGCTAATTGGTGACTCTAAATTGACCCTAGGTGTGAGTGTGAGTGTGAATGGTTGTATGTCTTAGTGTTAGCCCTGCGATAGGCTGGCAACTTGTTCAGGGTGCCCCCGCTTTCACCCGATGCCAGCTGGGATAGGCTCCAGCAACCCCCACCACCCTAGTGCAGGATTAAGCTGTATGGAAGATGAGATGAGATGAGATGAGATTTTCCATGCTGATCATGCTGATAACATATTTTTACATATGATGAGAAAAACTGCCTGCCTGACCTCTCAAAAACACATGACACACTAATGGGTTGCTGGCCCATGTAGATATTATACAATATGGAGAAAGGCACATTCTACCTTCTGAAGGTGATGCTCTAGAATGACTGTTCTTATAATTAAAGTGAGCAAATAATTTACACTGGCCAGTTTTAAATAGTTCAACAATTCTTCTCACCACTTAAGTCATTAATTCTGTAGGGAAGGAAGGGACTGCATTTTCTACAAGAGCATGAACTCTCTTTAAATGGCGCCTCTTTAAGCTTGTGAAACACTCACACTGGTCACACTGCTGAACTTTAACCCCAGTTACATAAGCATTTACCAAATGTAATATGGATGTGTAAGCATTTTATGAATATGTTACAAAAGCTAACCTCAAAAATTAGTATATACTCACTCCTAAACATGGCAAATCTGAAGACTCCCTGGGATAATTTGATTAATAATTGGATAATATTTAATGCTACAATAACACATGCCCTCATACATAAACAATTGAGTAAGCCGATGCCAGTGGATCCGTAAAGCAGTATGACTGTTCCCAGGCAGTATAAACATGAACATAATCCATGGTAGTGAGCAGTAGCTTCACCCAGGAGGCTTTTGGTAAGGTTTTGAAAAATTAAAAAGCTTTGTTAAGATTAAAACATACTTTTGGTTTGCTTTTAGTTAAAATTGTGTTTTACACACACGTGTTCCAGTGCAAATTGGAGATTACGTCAGCACTTATTCACATGGCCACAAATAAACAATGTTACACCTATCAGCCACAACATTAAAATCTCTGACAGGTGAAGTACATAACACTGACCATCTAATGACAATTCAACACTGTTGGGAAACTTTTGGACCTTACATTCATTCATGTAGATGTTACTTAGACATATAACACCCACCTAGACCAGACCAGACACCCCAACCCCTATGGAAATGGCACTCCTTGATGGCAGCAGCCATTCCTAGTTGGATACAATCTGACACAGACACACACAAGAAATGGTTTAGAAACAACTCAAAAAACTCATGAAGAACAGTACAAGTGTAAATTCTAGATCCCAAACTGATCAAGTATCTGTGTGATGATCCACAGAGGCCCCTCCCCTCAACCCGTAGGACCCAAAGGCCCCCACTACCTACATTGTTTTACCAGACACCACAGGACATGTTCATTCTCTGATGAGTCTGTTTTGGAGGCACAAGAGACCTACACAATAATAGGAAGGTGGTCATAATGTTATGCCTGATCTGAGTTTGTAACAATATTAAACTACTACCAACAAATATTGCTATTTTGTACTCACGAGGATGCAATAAAATATACAGACACAGAATTTGATACTCAGGATACATGGGCAAAGGACCCACTCTTTCAAGTGCGTTTATTAGAGAATATATTTAATAATAATAAGTTCCTTTGCCTGTGGGAACATTTAAATAACTCAGTGTCTGTTATACTATAATACATAATATGGGACAGCCCCTCCTTGACAAGTAATTCTTGCTGCTCCAAACAAATTGTCATAAAGACCTATGACTTTGTGTTTCTTTATCAGGAAGTGCTATACACAATAATGCAAGGATAATATCAGAGGTAACTTGCTCTAACTCAATTTATCTACTGCATGTGAGCTTGCTTACACAGCTGTTACCAGAACAAACATGCACAAATTTTCCGTGTGACTGAGATGGAGGATAAGCCAGGGCACTGTCTCTTTCCCTTTCCACTGAACGTGCATATTGAATACAGAAAGCCAAAAGAGAGCTGCTGGCTGCGACTGACTGACAGATGTTTTATGTAATGAATGGCCTGGCTTGTCAGGAAGTAGCACAAGCAGAGCGACTAAAACCAGCCACATCCCAGTGGCCAAGACCTTAATGATCTCAGCCAACCACAAGACTTCCCCAGAAAACAATAATAATTAGGAGCGGGTAGCAGATTGATACCGTATTTCTTTGTGTGTGTGTGCATCTGAGTGTGCGTGTGTTTGTGTGTTGTGCTTGCTTTGGTGGGAGCGTTTACCTCGGGGGATATAAATCAATGTGTCACATAATTGCTTGAGTGACCTTTGCTGATAAGAAACGGTAGCCTTTTGAAATCTCTATCTGTCTCTGTCACTTTGGCCATCTTCACCTCTCAACCATTGCTTTCTCTCTGTCACATGCTTTCACATCATTATACTTTCTCACACACGCACAAACTCTTCAGGAATCGCTTGGCTTGAGAAGACCTCACATTGATTTGCTTATTGTTAACCCATGCACGACTTAATTCAAATTCTGACTGCTAATCCAATTGTCTATCTAAAAGATTTTTTTCAATAACAGGGCTGGAAGAAATGCTTACTGAAGATATTACCATAACCTTTCATAATCTAACCATACGTAGGGCGTCATTAATCAAGCACAGCATAAAATATAAATTTTCTCTTTAATAAAAGAATAGTTGTAGTCCTTTGATTGCCTGAAACTTTCACTGTGATGGCAGTGAATTCATATAAAAAGCTATTTTTCATTTTAAAAAAAATCAGATCAGAATTTTTTGTCATGTTTATACAATATGTACAAGCATTGTTTTTCATTAAACCCATCTGAGCACAAAAGCACAATTGGAGAAGCTCAAGGCATCTCAACCATTATCTTTGAGGGGACTGAACCAAAGCTGCTTCTCAAACACAAGCGGCCTGTGCACACAGTGTTGCAAAATGGCCTGTATGCAGAAAGTAATCAAAAACACAGACTGTATAAATCACCAAAACTGTGACCTCTTCCTTCTTTTTTTCCATCATTTTTTCGTGTGTTATTCTTTGATCCTGTTCTCTGCTTGGGTTGAGTCGTGCTTGCTGTGCCATTCCAAGCTGTGCCCAGTCTTACATCATGGTTAATACCTGCCTACTGTACGTATCTTCGTCCAGATGTCTTACTCTCTGTCGTGTATTTCTCCTCTCTCACTCTCTCATCTGCCAATACATCTAAATCCTCTTTGCTGTCTGCCCTTCCACCAGTTCATTCTTCTCATGTGCCTGACGGTTTTGTCATTTACAGCGGTGTGCCGTGTTAAATCTCTCCCCTGCTGTGCCCGTAGCCTGTGGAGAAAGAAGGGAAAGGGGGAGGGGAAATGAACAGAGGAGTGATTTGTCGTTTCAGGTAGTTGCTCCTTCGGGGAGTGTAATGGCCGATGGCTTTTCAAAGCGTCACTCATCTGTCATAAATGTTCACTGCAGATGGGTGCGTACAAAAGCTCATTGCCCGGCTGGGATACAGCTGCGTGTCAAAGATCAAGGCAGCCTCTGAATAAGGATGTTTGTCTGCAGCTGTGTGTACATAGCCATGCTATGCTGTGTGTACAGGTCCTGGCAACTGATGCTATAGTCACACGATTATTGAAATAGAGATCATTTGAGGACAGTGAATCTGTCTCACATGGCTCCCACAGATACTTGATCAGTTTGGATCTAGTGAATTTGGAGGCCAGGTCAACACCTTGTGCTGTTCTTCATGTTTCTGAGTTGTCCCTAAAGCGTTTTTGTGTGTGTGTTTGCATCCTGCTGGGGATGTCTGCTGCCATCAAGGAGTGTCATTGCTATTGGGTGGGGGTGCCTGGTCTAGGTGGGTGCTACATGTCTAAGTAACATCCACATGAATGCCAGGTCCAAAGGTTTCCTAGCAGAACATTGAATGGTCACAGCATGGTCAATGTTATTTACTTCTCCTGTCAGTGGTTTTAACATTGTGAATAATTGGTGTAAAGGAACATGTTTCTGGAAGTCTGGAAGGTATTCCTGGCTATAGTTACAACATAAAGATAGAAGAACATTCCAACCATCTAAGCTAAGAGAAAAGGTTTTTGAATGTCAGAGGGCAGATATTAAAAACATTTCAAAGTCAGAGTACACCCAAAAACATGTGGGGTGACTCCAAGGTCAACTGGAAGAAGGTTCTTTAGTCCGATGAGTCTCAAATAGAGCCTTCAGATTATATGTGGCAGACAGCAAGGACTGCCCATCGCCACAAACACACCATCCCCATCCTAAAGAGCTGTGGTGGTATCATCATGCTGTGCGTTTGCTTCTTGGTAGTAGGCCTTGGATAGCTTGAAAAGGTGGAGGGCAAAAACGAATGCAGCAAAATAAAGAGAATTCCTGGAGGATAATCTGATTCAGTCTGCAAAAAGAACTGTGACTTGAGAGAAGATTTATTCTCCAGCAAGACAATGACCCGAAGCATATAGCGAAATCTGCTCACACATGGTTTAAAGACAATAATGCGGTGTAATAATGTTCTGGAGTGGCTGAATCAAAGCCCAGAGCTCATTCCAACAGAGAATTTTTCCCTGGACTTGAAAAAGGCTGCTCATGCCAAACCCTTGTGCAATCTGACAGTTCTGCAAAGAAGAATAGAGTAAAATTGCAATGTCCAGATGTCTACATGACTGAGATCTATCCATACATGCTTAGTGGTGTGATTGTGGCCGATGGTCCATCTACTAAATACTGATTAAATACTGATCACTGATTTTACATGATATATTTTTAATAAATTGACATCACTCCATGGAAAAACAATTTGAGTGTTTTTGTACCTTTTAAGTTTAAAAACACAAAGCCAAATTATTCTCACCTCGATTTCATTTATAAAAGAAATAAAAGGGGGAAAACATCCAACGGGGTGAATACATTTTATAGGTGCTTTGTGTGTATTGTAGTGTGCATGTTTGTGTTTGTGTGTTCGTCTGTATCTGTAATACTTACAAGCAGTAAGCTCTCAGTAAGCTCTCTTAGACTAAATAGAAACATGGGTGCTTAATAAGAAGTCACCTTGCTCTATAATCAAGCTCAAGGAACTGCTTTAGAGCGCTGTTAATACCACCACTCCTCTCTCTCTCTCCATAATGCTACCAGCCTCTTCTGTCACACTTCTTTTTCGCTTTGCCTCTTTTAATTTTGATACTTCCTCTCTCGTGCTCTATCAGTCAGTTCCTCCATCCCTCTGTCTGTCTCTCCACCTGATTTTTCTTCTTAAATATTTCAGTCCTTATCTGTATGATTTTTTTTTTTCTGCCTAGAGCCGAGTTTTCATTTCAGTTTAAAAAGACGCCACTGCAGTTGTCGATTAATTCGCATCATTTTGCCTGTGGGTGCATGTAAAACTCATCGACTCTTTGGAAAAGAGCAGAGAACTCGAAAAGTATTGGAAAGAATATTTCTTTTTTCCCCTGAGTGTAACCACAAATTGTGAGCCAAAGAAAATCAGTCATTGCATCCATCTGTTTCCCTGCATTTTTTTTTTTTTTTTTTTTTTTTTTTTTATCAGTGGCACATTTTCCTTCAAACTGGGCTTGTATTTTCAGTTTGTCACAGTTTTCTCTTGTCACATGTCATATTTTGTCTGGCCAATTTATCTGTCAACAGTGAGATGCATCCTGTTGCCATAGGATTAACGTATATATTGAATTAAAATTTAAAATGAACATACATAAGCATATAATAACAGCAACAAAAACAGTGCAGGTGTGCAATGTTCTGAGAGGACTCTCAGGACATCAAACTAAATGAGTAAATAAGTCCATTTTTAAAACTCGTCTTTTTAAAACCTTTTTTTTATTCCTCGGCGTTCGATCTGCAATGAGAGTTCGCCCTTGTCTGGTGCTTTTAGTATTTTTTATTTTGTATTGTTTGTATTGATTTTCTTGTTTTATTGCTTTATAATTTGTTTGTTTTATGTCTTATGCTATTACATTTCCCATGTACAGCACTTTGTTTAAGTTGTAGTTGTTTTTTTAAAATGCTATATAAATAAAGCTGAGTTGGGTTGAGCTAAATAATTGTTGTATGTGAGGGTGATGCAATTGATTAAGACAGTTAGCAAACAGCCAAGAAAGCAGTAGTGTCGAATGGAGTTACGTTTGTAACAGTGTGATGAAATCTGACCAGAAGAGTGTCTGTTTTGTTATTCAGATGGGATGAGTTTTCCAGAAAGACGTGGTCTGAGAGGAGGTTTTTCCAATGAACCAAATATATAGTGTTCTTTGATTTCAATTCAATTTCAATTCAATTCAATTTTATTTATATAGCGCCAATAACAATACAAATTGTCTCAAGACGCTTCACAAAATCCAGACTGCAACCTCCAGAGCAGCCTGAGGGCGACAGTGGCAGGAAAAACTCCCTTTTAACAGGAAGAAACCTTGAGCAGAACCCAGCTCATATGGAGGGACCAATCTGTAGAAGGCCAGCTGGGTAGAAACAGAGAAGATAGAGAGAGAAGAAGAACAGGAGAAACAAGATAAACAAACTTCTGTCATAGATACATACATCAAGCTGAAGGTAACATGTAGGATCTAGTAATATAACACATATCTGATGATCTTATACAACAGTTTGTGAGTATAACAGGAATCATGGGCAGGTTGGTGATTGTTCATCTAGGTAGGAGTGGACAACTGGAGGAGGACATGAAGACTGGGGCAGATGTAGTTTATGGAGCTCCACAGGTCTGATACACAGCACTCCAGACCATGAAGACTGGGCTGGTTGATAAGGATAGTTTTCTTGGTGTTAGTTAGGGCCACGAGTAGCTGTTTATTGTTTGTTTTGTTCAAGTCAAGTGATGTTCAAGTCTCCAAAAAGGCAGAGTGTGGGAGATAATGGGATGGGGCAGCCCAGAAAGTGGGGTAGTGACTCTGTGACCTCTTTCCAAAAATGATTGACAGGTGTGCAAAGCCAGGTGCCAAGAGGAATTTGTCAGAACAGTTTTGTGTGTAGTGTTTTCAGATATGCATTCCATTCTAAATGTTTTAAGCCCTGTGTGGCGAGTTCTGTATCTTATACTATATGGGTTGTAAGTTAACATTTTCACTCATGGTATAAATGTTTTTACATATTTGGGTCCAGAAATCGTTACTGGGAACAAAAGCGAGGTCTTGGTCCCAGTTTGAATCTGTCTGATTGTGATATAATTTGATATATATAATTTTATGGTGAGGACTTTTTTGGGAGGAGGGAATTTTAATTAATTTTATGATTGTGTCCGGAAGACATAGATTAATATTTATGGTGTTAATCTTTGATATGATGGGTGATTTTAATTGATGGTGATCCAAACACTGATTGCTCCCAATAACGTATTCCTGGGCCAAATGAGAAAGTGGAACCAGGGTGTTCATATGAAAAATGTGTCTGAGGTGTATGATACCCTTTACAGCCAGTGTGTGAAAGTTGAGTGTTTTTTTGTTACTAAGAAAGTCAGGATTGTTCCAGATAGGTGTCAAATTAGATGGTGCAAAAGTGAAGTTTGTGATTCTGTGGAATTTCCACCAGGCTGTCAGAGCTGAGGCTATCGTTATAGTGTTGAAAAATGGGTGCAATTTGATGGATTGGCTGGGATGAGTCCATTTGTGTATATACTGTAAGTGATTTGCCGGAGAGTTGCGGTAGAAATGTTGGGCGTCTAAGCCTCATTGTAATTTTGGTTTCTGAAGGGTGGTGAGTTTGATCTGAGGAGTTTTATTTTTTCCAGTAGAATTTGGTCATGATTGCATCTAGTGATTTGAACCAGGGGAGAGTGGTATGGATTGGAATCATTGAGAGCAGATTTATTCTAGGTAGTATTAACATTTTGACCAGTGCTATGCACTCTTAATGGATATTGGTAATTTAATCCAGCGGTGCAGATTGTTGTCTATGGTTTTCAGGGGAAGTGAAGTTCAGTCCAATTAGCTCTGATAGCCTGGAGGAAATGTTGATACCTAAATATGCGATGTGACCCGTGTATAAAGGAATAGGTGATGTATGGGTTGCCGCATCTGGTGTTGTGTAGTTGGAGTAATGATTATTTGTTCCAGTTTATTAAGCAGTCTGAGATTTAGGAGAATGATTCAGTGAGTTACTGTATTTCTTGCAGAGAAGATTGACTATCTTGTATGAAAAGTAAAATGTCATGGGAATATAAGCATTTTGGGTGTTTGAATACCTTTAATGAGGGGGTTCTGAAAGATGGGGGATGCAATGGTAGTGGTCAGTGGTAAACAGTAACACATATATCAACAACTGGTATTAAAATGTGTCCTGGGAGATCAAATCACAAGTGGGCCTCTCTGAGCATGCGGATTCTTGATTGATCATTCGTGATGCTCTTCATGAAAATGTCACTGCATGTACACATTAATACTTATTTAGATTTATTCACTGGCTTAGATAATTAAAATATTAAAAGGCTCCCACCACTAATACGCCTTAGTTAGTAGTGTTACAGTCGCAGTGTCTGCAAGAGTCAAGGTAAAAGAATTGCCTTCAATGCGGGCCTCTTTCTTGACCTACAGTATTAAAACGGAACTTGTCACTTTGTTCGACATTCTTCTTGGGCTGCTTAATACAAAATGGAAATGACTGCATTACTGACGGCTCAGTAGTCTAAGGTGTATGCAGGTTTGCTGTAAATAGTTGATGAGATCTCATTGTAATTGGTGTAAATATTTCATGGATGGAAAAGATGCAGTGAAACAGGGACTGACAGCCAGGAAAGCGACCTGCTTTCTGTTCCTTTCAGGGTCGCACACACAAACACACGCACAAACCTGCTGTTGGACAGTTAAAAATATTATACAGATATGACATTCTCTATCTCACAGACCTTTGTGTACACAGACACGTGTTTACCCTAAGGATGTGCTCTAAATACAGTTAATTAAGTAAGTTTTTGGGAAAGTATCTGTGGCGAAGTGCTGTGTCATGGGAGTTGGATGCTACTGCTCTAAGTGTGGTATCAGGAATAAGTATAATAAGGTTAAGAATCCTTTTTCAACAGTCATGTCTTGAAAAAGATCATCAGGATTTTTATCTCGTCTTAGTCAGATCAAACACATAAATATTTTTAGTCTGACACCGTTTTGACTTAATTCCCTGGAAACCACCCGACTAGACCTCTGTATATGAGAGTTGTGGGCAGATTGAACTAAGAATGCATAAAAGAAAGGCAAAGTACGCCACCAAGTAACTTTAGTCCCCAGGGGCTTTGAGTTGAACAATTACAAGCAAAGGCTAGATGTCCATTGATTTCTTCCTGGTGTGTTTCAAATGCCAATCAATAGAACATAAGTGTCTGTGAAGTACAATTTCTTTTGTTGATTTACTTAGGCTCAGGTTTGCTGAAAGCAGACATTTCATAAAGTGCATCTAAACAGACAGAATCAGGTGAGTCATTTGTGTGAGTGTTGTATCTGCCCATCAACGCTTTCTGCTATTTATGAAAATAACAGCAGTGGTGGTAAAGACCATTGCAGGTTGTCCCTTCTTTATACAGTGACTGTAACAAGAACGGGAGAGAAAATGAAGTGGTACAGTCAGAACCACTATTGAGTTTTGCTATTGTAAATTTACACCAATGGGAGAAGTAATAACGAGAACACATTCTTCACTAGCCGTTAATCTTTGATACCTCTGTGTGTCTGAGGCATAGAGTGTATAAAGATGGACTCTTCTTAAGTGAAGCCAGAGCATGTAGAGCTCCCCCTGGTGACTGACTGCACTATAGGTCATAAGCTCCACCCACTGCATGTTAGTGGATGGGACTTGAGCCAAATTAAACCATGAAAGTACATGTCAAATGATTTTGAAGTATTGTTTCTGTTATTTTAGGTAGTTAATATAATACTCATGCATACTCAACTGTCCATTTTTCTGCGAAGCCTCGTTTAGTTAGTTGTTTGATGCTGTAGAAACAGGATGTGACATCATGATCACTACAAGTTGCTATGCCACCCGCTCTGTGAAGTGGTCCAGTGGACTATATATATATATATATATAATATTTAAGACAAGACTTTAAGACTTTTTTTAATGCCACTTTGACCAATGAACACAGACTTTGCTGATAGTCATGTACTGTAGAAATTAGATAATTTGGCCTCAGATTATATCAAAGCACCACATGTGTGTCGAACCAAGCTGACAGATGTATTAACAAACCTTTTTAGGAGGAGTAGACGTAGAGCTCATACTGTCCTGATGCACTGCTGAAGCCACATTGTTATTGTTGTTCTTCAAAAAAGCAATATATAGTAAGAATATATAGTATGAAAAGCAAGTAAAGTATCCAAAACCTCAGCCATATTTGATACTTCATAAAGGCTTATTGGTAACACAATCTATGAAGGTTGTATTTATAATGCCCTATGAATACACTCATAATGTTTTATAAGGTGTCTATAAAGCATTATAATGGTCATTATTACATCTATACATATTCACAAGTTGTTATAACCAACTTCATGATGCATTATGACAACTGGTTATGAATGATTATAATTTTAATCTGAATAGTGCATTATAAATATGTCAATATCTGCCTAGTCACTTGTTAGTTTTATAATGCATCATAACTACTTTGCTTTGCTAAATGTGCTTAGTGATGCATGAGTTTTGACTTCGCCTATAGTGCTTTATATCTGTAGTTATAAGTATATGTAATAAAGTTATAATACATCTCCCTACAGCACACACTTATATACATCTATGCAATATCATAAGTGCTATTTGTCAGCGCTAAGTAAAGTGACAAGAATTTGACACTATTACTAACAGATATAAGTTACTATAAGTAATTAAAAGGTGCAATGAACTAAGTCCTGAGTCTGGCATCTTTACCCCATATGCACAATGTTAATATCATAGGTGTTATTTGTCAGCTTTAGGTAAATTAGTGCAAATGAGGTGCCTGGACAGTAAAGACAAAAGGAATTTAGTTCACTTTATTTTCATTTAAACCAACACACATAATCAGAATGATTATCAACGCTTTGAGCACATTACACAAACACATGAAACAGGCCACAAATGTGGCACGGCGTGGTCCTAGAGATGTGTCTCTTAAAAGTGCCTTTGGGTTGGTGAGGTAATTCAGGGGTCAGGGGTCATGGACTAAGGAATGACATTTCTACAATAATAATAATATTAATAAAAACGATATCAAAATAATATCTGACGACATTCAATAAATGCGGACATTTGAGGCATCAATGCTGTGGCGATTACAAAAAACAAGTGTTAAACAATGTTACCTAAAATTATGCTATAGCAGAGAATACATATTTAGTAAGCATGTCAACCTTCAACAGATCTCTGTACATGTTATTTGACTTGATGAGTAAGAAATAAATTTAACAAACATAGCAATGCACCCTACTTACCAATATTCAGCTCCTCCATGCTTGAACCAATATGCATATTCGTTCTTCGGGCAGTAGTAACTGGAGTCCTGTCCCTTGTTTGTTTGTTTGTTTGTTTTTAAATTCCTCTGTACTCCATTAAAAAAGAATCTTTCCGAATGGGGCACTTTACAAAAACACACTGTGAATGAAGAAACTACTACTACCACTACTACTATAAGTAACTCCGAAATTCTACTGTGCTGGCTATATCCACATTAGAATAATAGAACAATGTAATACAAATCTGCAGTTAGTTCTGCTTCTTACATTCAGATAGAAAAGATAGAATCAAGTAAGGCCTAAAAAAAAAAAATTAACACTACTTATTTCTTAGAGCTATTAATGGGCAATACACTGAAATTGATGGACTATATAACACAGAGGATAACATCCATTAACAGATAATAGGTTCTGTTATTATTATTATTTACCTTTGGTGTGATTCATATAATGCCAATAGAATGCGTCTTTATCCTTCCCTGACCTTATATGATGTTCTGCATTCTGCAAAGGAGATATTCTCGCCTGCCGCCTCATTGCACTCACTACAACAAGTAATGTTAGTCTCCCCTGATATGCAGCCACATTTTCATACCTCGTTTATTTTTGGGTAGCTTTAAACAGTGCATGTATAATGTAGTTGATGACGAAAAATATACATTTTGACATAGTTAGTAGACTAGCAAGACCAGAGTTACAGCTCAAGGCAAGTTAAATTTAAGACTTTTTTAACGCAGTGCTTTTTGTGTAATAGCAGTTTTGTTCAGCTCAAAGGAATGCTTTCTCTCTGACAGCTAAGTTGGGTCAAACCCTGTCACCCTATGGCACATGTGTCAAACTCAAGGCCAATACTTCAATATGTCAACGGAGATTCTTACACGAAGACGTAGCAACACTGTACCGGTTAGCAGACAATAGGCTAATCGGTTAGCTTACTCTTCCATGGTAGCACACAGGGTAAACTGAAAACTAAACTAAAATATAAATGACCACACCAGTACAGCTAAACAACAGTTGGTTAACATACAAACTAACATACAGACACACTGAAAGAGTGTGTAACAGCCATTAATATTATTACAGAGTTTTATTATTAGAGATTTTTAGATTCGAGACAAATTACAATCATAATATCCTACTTACTATGTGTGACTTTTGAAAGATTGATGTAAGACATTTATATGCCAAACAAGGCTGTATTTTTAGATTAATGAATTCAATGCAGACTTTCATTCAGACTTTGTAAGGATCCGCAGGAACCCTGTGTAAGGTTAGCAAGAGAACATTTCAGTCTTTCACTCAACACAATGCATCTGCCTTTAGCACAATTTGTAAGACATCCTCCTTGTGTTGGAGCATCTTTGCACAGGTAGTCAGGCCTGAGAATGCTGTTAGTTTCCTTCCTTCCTAGTTTCCATTGGTCAGTTTTTCTTTTAACTGTGGCTGTTTTATCATGGACATGCATCGCATTCACAAGAGAAAATCTCTGGAGATATGGCAGATTTATGGTTGTGTGTTTGTGGTTGCCATTTATAGAAGTGGTTGACCCTAATGTGGGGACAATGACTTTACTAGGAAGTACCTGATGATTTCTGTTGAATTTTCTGTGATGTCCATATGACTATAAAATGTCTGAGCACCTGAAACAATTTTGGTTAAGTTGCCTTAAAACACAGTTGTGATTCATGAGTTAAGAATGCAAGACTTTTTTCGCTCAGCAGGACTTGAAAGAAAAAGGAGGTGACCTGCTGGCTGACATTTGGAATCTAGTGACACACATACAGCGGCTGCATGTAAGAAGCGCTTTGCTTTGATATGTGCTGTCTTGCCCGAGGTCTTAATGCAGTGAGTATGAAATTCTAAATCTAAAAATAACTTTAGAGCTGCTTTCAGTGTGTTTAATAGATAAACATTTATAGGTCCTACAGATGGTTCATGATACTTTAAATCCAACGACCTTCATTTAATTTCATCAGTGCCATAGGGTGCTTAGTCACCATTAGGTTCATTTGGCGTCTGACAGTTATTAAAATGAGAACTTTTGATACTGGCACTTTGTTATATATATAGTTCATTCAGAACAAAGAAACATTGTAAAGACAGTATGATGTAAAACAGTTTTCCAGTCATGCATGCTCTGACAACATCCACAGATGTGCACTTTACAAAACTATGATATTTTAGACTTCATTTATTTTCCAGTTCAAGTTCTTTGATTTCTTGGTCTGTCAGCTCTGACTCTGAAAATTATGCTTTACCTTTTTCATTTTTTGGGGTTAAGTCTCTGGTGGTCATTCCTCAGTTAAACATATTGATCTGCTGTGAAATGCAGGTTTTCCCTTCATTTCACATTTTGGAATCTTTTTTTTTTCTTTTCCCTTTGCATTCCCCACAGATGTCTTCTGTTTTTTAATTGTATTTTTAGCATTTGGTAACAAGTTAGAGTGTGGAATTGGGCTTTTATTTTAGAATCAAGTCTTTCTCGTCTTTGGAGGCTAAAGGGAGACTTGTCAATACTACATGCATAACTCAGTTGGATCATAGTTGGTATGGTATATATGTATAATTGTGTTATATGCAATGCTGTACCAAAGTTTTAGGCAAACAAATGACAAATCTAAGTTATATCAATATTTTGTGTTACTACCCTTTGCCTTCAAACCAGCATCAATCCTTATAGGTACACTTGCAAAACGTCAGGGATTTTGTAGGATCGTAGATGCACTGGTTGGCCAAGGAAACTTGATGAAAGATGAAAAACACATCAAACAACAACCTACCAGCCAAGTTCCTTCAAAAACTGTGTGCAAGTGCACCTAGAAGAGGGCTTATTAAATATTTTAAATGTCCTTCTCACAACTGATTGCCATATGCCAAAATCATCTGGTCTGCCTCGTTCAACTGTAGACTTTATTATTGATATATTTTTTATTTATATAGTAAACCATAGACTACTTCCATCTCAACATGGTGTCTACCTCCTTTAGGAAAGTATGCCTTCAACCTTACGACTAATTCTGTTTATTTTTATAATGGATATAGACAAAACATATTTAAATATTATGCTCACTCTGCCTGGAATACATTGCAAAATGTCTTGAGTTGCATGCATGCTCCTCTGTTTGATCTCTGTGCTGTGCCAGTCAGAGATTTTTAATCTCAGTGATATTTTTCTTGGAAAATTAGGTTACAAATAAAACTCATCCAAGTGGAATACCACTTAAAGCACAGTGTTAGCATCTTTTTCCAAAGATGTTACGGCCTCATTCACAGCTTGAATTTCCAGTTAATCGGTCATTAGAGAACCATTAACCAGGCAAAGAATAATATGATCATACATGAATTAGCTGTAGACCGTTTGAACATTATGGTTCAGCAATGAGACAATGATGTGTGGCTCTTTCTGCCTTCCTAGTGTCCACGCTACCAGAAGCTCTTACAGTTTCTCTTTTTGAATGTAGAATACAGATTACTCACAAAGAATGTATGTGCTGGCTAATCATTGGCTGTAGTCTTTGTGATGCGTTCAAGTACAACTTTTTGGTCCAGACATAGACAACGTGAGGCATCACCACAATCTAATATTTTTTAAGTCAGAAAGTCCCCATTTCCACCATTATTTTTCATATGTTCAAGGAAATAAAAGCACGTTCCAGTTTCCTCACCGGACTCCAAATGAACTGTAGCGTCTTCTGCATATCAGCCGCTTTGAAATTTTAACCAACCGCTGGTAATTAAATTGACTGGACTGAGGCCAGATTTGCATTTTTACTTTGCATGAATGTTAAACACAACTTCAGAAAAGTGGTTCATGGAAGTATGGCATTCCTTAGTATTGTTCTTAAACTCAGAATAACCCTTCTGCTTCTTCTTCTTCTTCTTCTTCAGAAAAAGCAAAGCTTGACAGAGAAGACAGGAGAATATAGAAGTGAGAAGAAATGAACAAAGCAATGAGCAAGAGGGAGAAGGGGGGAGTCAAGAATAACGGGAGGAAAAACAAACAAATGGAATGGTGCCACCTGCCACTAGGTCTTTGAAATATACATGCAACTACTCGCTCTTTACAACCAACCAGAACCCACATACACACACACGCTCAGATTCCTGGAACACACACAACCCCAGACACATACACACCACCTGTCTGGGTGTTTGGGGAACTATTTAGGCAAGTAGAGCAACGATCTGTCTCATTCATCTCCAGCGTAAACAAGAGCAGTTGCCGACGCTTACAGGTCTGTTGGCATAGAGCTCTGGAGACCATGTGTGTGTGCGTGTGATCTGTGTGTGTTTGTGCATTTGTGTGTGTGTCTAATCATGCAATGAGGGACAAAGGGAGGACAGATGAGGGAGAGAGAGAGACAGAAGGAAGGAAAGAAAGAGAGAGGGAAGCAAAGCTGAGAATGAATCTACTCATGACAGGTGGCTAATGAGACCAGGGGACGCTCAAGCTCTCTCCCACACAAACACGAACCTAACAACACAGGACCACACATTCGGCATGGAATATCTGGGTCCCTGATATGGATTTGCAGACGCTCCTTACACCGAGCCATTTTAAATGCAGGCACTCAAATCAATCCTACGCATTCATACCAAAATCAATCCTCCGAATCAGTTTTCTCGCCGCCTCTACCGCTCTCTCCTGCTCTCTCTCTCTCTCTCTCTCTCTCACTCACACACACTCACACAAAGACTGAACGCGTACACCTGTGCAGAGTCCCAAAAGGGATCGTACAGGAAACCATGAAGCCAAACTGCAGCCGAGCGTGAACAGTCAATATGGCGGAAGGTTTTCCTAAACAAAACTTGCCTTGCCGTACCAGCTGATAAATAGATTTGTTTTCTTCTTTACACATTGTGCAAGGATAAGGCATCGATAAGAGTGCATCAATGTGCGCCGCTAAAATGTGATTTGTTTTATAAAATCTAGTTTATCGGGGGTGAAAGACTGAAGACAATGGAGGAGAACATTTAAACCTGATGAATGGGACGCAATCTTCCATATTAAATTTCCCCTCTGGCTCAAATGACATTTCAGTTTATCTCTTTAATCCTTACACCAGTTGACCTTTATTATTATTGATTAAAATTCAGATCGATTTTTTTTTTTTTTTTTTTTTCACTTTCTAAAGCCTAGACCAAAGGTAGTGCACATTCTGTCGCACACAAGATTAATAAGAGGCCTTCGCTGGGACTATAGAGCAGATAGAAAGTGAGGGAGAGGTCATAGGAACAAATAAAGATAAATACAGAGGCTAGATGAATGGACTTGTGGAAATATTCTCTGTATTGAATGTCCCAGCCTGCTAAAGGCGACGACTACCTCCCTGATTCATTCCGGCACAGCCCTACTCTCATCTCTCCGTATCCAGCTTGTCATCGCCTCGCATTTATTGTTATCTGTTACCCCCTTTGCCTCCAACCTACCCCATCTTTATCTGTAACCTATTGCTTCCCCTCTCTCACTTCTTCCATCCAAAGGCCCATTAGTGTGATGCCGGCATCTGTTACACATAAACACAGTCAAAGGGGGGAAGATGGGGGGTTAGAGGGAGGAAAGGAATGAGTGAGAAGTGTTGGCAAAGTTTCTAAGATTTATTTGCGCTAAAGTTTCTATCTGCAGAGATTTGTCTTGTCGCTGTCTGAACTTTAAAGATTACTCACTCCCTTTTTAGAATAAAAGCCGGCCTGTAGAGGACACTGGGTGTAGGCATGGCTCTTTGAAGGTGCAGATAAAAACAAAATGTTTGCAAAAAGTGCTTGTGTGTCACTTTTTGATAGCATTCGCTGTGTCATTGTGAGCGTCTTACTGCATGTGTGTCGGTGTGCATGCTTCTGCGTGTTAGTGAAACTGTTCCAGTGATAAATGCTGTTTGGCCTGAGGGTCAGTACAGCATCCACATCTCTCATAACCCATCACAACTGTGACAAAACTACAAGATCAATAGAGGTGTCCAGTGTGTGTCTCTCACTTTGTTTCTGTGAGTCTTTGTCCACCCTGTTATTGCAGAGTGAGTCAAAGCTTTGTTAGCTATACTCAACTAAAGGGAGCTGACAAATTGTAAGACAATATTTATTTTAATATCCAACATTCCAATTAAAATCATTCTGTTTAGAGATTTTAATGTAACTTTGACAGAGATGTTAAACAAAATGATACAATGAGATGCATGCGTTTACATGCCCTGAAGGATCAGTTACATTGGATGATTGGTGATTCTGCTCACTGCTGAGGTTTGATTCTAGCTCAGATATAATAGAAGGAGAACAAAATGTGAATTCCTTCCATAACAAAAGGAGACGAGACAAACCTGCATTTTCAAGTGATGTTGACGGATAATGGCTCCGATTATCTTTCCAAACACCTGTATGAACAACTCATTGTTAGAGCCTTGCTACTGCCACTTAGCAACCGCTATGTATCTGTTCCTCCTGGGAGCTCCTGGAATGTATTTAGCATAACCAGATAGACTGGTCGGATCAAATTTTGACATGGTTGTTATGACCAATATTTTACAATTGCACAAATTATCAAAGGTTTCTACCACCCTTTTAATCTGATTAATGAAGTTCCTGCCAAGCATATCAAGCACTTGTTGTTCTTTTTGGGATATTACTCCAGTTATTAGAGCAACACTTTTATCCATGTAAATGGAGATCCTTTTCTGTAGTATAGGGTAATAAAACCACATAATAAAAGTCGTTTACAATGTTTTTCAAATTTGAATTTAAGTGGAGAAATATTATCAGTGAAATATACTATAGGTACAACACTAACTTCTTTGTAAAGTCAAAGCTTCACGTTCGTCTTAAATATTAACACATACAGTACACAATGTCCAGTGGGGCACCTGCAGTGGTGGGTTGGGGACTCACTCAGGTTTTCGTTAATACTGCACTGTAATTCCACTCTAAATCCACCAGTTACAAAGAAATATTAGATTATACACTGTATTTATTTATTTATTTTGCTTCATGCTTCATGGAGTGGTTGGCATGGCAACTGGCATTCACTGTGATGTCACCTCGTGTTTCTATAACATCAAATAACTAACTAAAATGAAGCTTATCCAAAAAAATGACACTTGAACATGCCTCAACATTATGTTAACTACCTGAAATGAAAGAAACTTACATATTTTATGTCATCATATTTTAGCGTTTTAGTTTGACGGAAGTCCCATCTACTAACATGAAGGAGGTGAAGCTTATAACCTATACTGCAGCCAGTCACCAGGGGGAGCTGCACTTGCTTTGGCTTTGGCAGCTGTTCCGCTCGTCCATCTTTATACAGTCTATGGCTAAAACGCCTCAGCCTGATGCTGGAGTTTTGACTACTTCATTTGTCTTTCCCTTCTCCTCACACCCTGGAAGTAGGTGAAGTTGCACCAGAAGTACGAATCCATTTTACCATGTATCTTTCACAGCACCTATTCCCATTTTTTCTTTTGGCTTGACACAGAGAGAATTTCCCTCCAATACAGAAAGTTCTTTGACACAGTGAAAAAAATTTGCCTTTGCTGGCAGTTTAACGAGGGATGCAACAGGGTCACCTTTCTTTTGAAGACGAGATGCTGTTAACAAGGGGACAGATTCCAAGTTAACAAGGTGTTGTTTGCCACAAGCCCTGCCAAAATCCTCTCCTTCATGATCTACACTCGCATACTCACACATAAAGACCTCATCAGTCACTGTGGCCATCCAGATGTCTCTGACTGAAGCCACATGTCTGCTGCATTGTCTGCCCCAATGTACAACTTTCATTAAAATAAGAACAAAACTTCTTTTACTAACTGTTGTTGGATGCGGTAAACGCATATTGCCCTACCTAGATCATTGAATCTCCCCATTAAGGTTTAACTGAGTAAACACACTAATACAAACAAACACATCCAAGTATTTTCATAAGTGGCTTCCAAAGTGGCCACCATGGACACTCACACATGTCCGTTCACGGAAACAAACTACACAACAACGATTCAAATTCGAAAATACACATACAAACACTCCGAACACCCCCACCAGCCCCAGTGGAACTGGCGGTACAAACAGAGTCCGCTTTTAACAAACCACACACCAGTGGCTTTGTTCTGAGCGACTGCTTTAATCTTTAATGTGTTTTGGTTGCTGGTGGCGGCTGATGTTTGGGCCTTTAGATTGCCTCAGACTCTACTGTTGTCACACTACAGAGGTCAGTCCAATAACTTCCCTCCCCTGGGCCGAAATACACAAACCACGTCAGGCCAATTACACACACTGACACGCAATCACATGGACGCGAACACGCTGACGGACACACGAGCTCAGAGTTTGCACGCCCGAGCACTCACACAGAAATAACTGGAGCCCTACTGTCAAAATCACACGCACGCTCTTTTACTCTCGCATAATCTCCACTCAGTTTAGTCCCAGTAATGCACTCCCTTTTCAGTTCACATCAATTAGCAATGCTTTGTGGAAGCGCTTGCCCTGACCTTTCATAGTGAAATTGAACGTCATAAAAAAAAAAAACACTCTGTGAGGCATGTCACTGCGATCTGTCTCATAGGCTCAGCTAAAGATAATGCATTATTATTCTCTTTAAAAAAAAAAAAAAAAATTCAGATGCACTCGCAGCTGCTGTAGAACACTCATGTTTTCCTCTCACATTCCTCTCACACTAACCTCACAGATCTTGAGATAACCAAGAGATTTCAGATGTGTGGCAGCAAGTAAAATGTTAGGCCAAAGCAATAATAATAATAAAAAAAAAAAATAACAAAAAAACTAAATACAGTGTAAAGATAAAAGAAAGGTTTAGGATAAACTCAAAAAAAAAAAAAAGAAAATTCACTAAATCCCAAACTGATCAAGTATCTGTGGGATGATCCACAGAGGACCCTCCCACCTCCCCTCAACCCATAGGACCCAAAGGCCTCCACTAACTAATCTGTTACCGGACACCTTCAGGAGGTCCATGTCCATTCTAATATCCATTATAATATGTGTACTTTAAGTGTCTCTTCAAGGGAGACCTACAGAATATTATATAGCCGGTCATAATGTTATGGCAGGTTGATGTATCTCAACTCTTCAGATAGTGATCATGTAAAATAAACTCATATCTGTCTATCTCCTCTAATGGATGGCCAAATTTTACTTTTATGAAGAATTGTGCATAAATGATGTCTATGTGTCTTTGAAAACTGCAGCGATGATGTATGGAGTGCACACTCTGCCTGAAGCACATTTTAATGGACATCTTTGTCTTGTTTTCATTCACAGCCATGAACCCCAGGATCAATGTTAAACATGTTATTCAATTAATTCAATTCCATTAACTGACATCATAGCTCTGTATGTGTGAAATTGTAGGAATGTGTCAGCTGCATGTGTAAAATTATGTGTTTCTGACTTCATCGTCTTCATCTAGCCTGGAAGCCTCATCTACAAATCATGTACGGGTCGCTGTTAATGTACAAGGGCTATTAATGGTGACAGAGCCAGTACTTGTTTCATAAAGAATAACTTGCCTGATATGACTTAAAATGACTGTGTGTGAGGCAAACTGTGCCATGAAATAATACATTTTTTTTTTTTTGCTTTGTTTTTTAAAGCCTTTCTGGGATCTGTTATTGACCACAAACCACTGACTGACAACCAGCTTCATCATGGACGTACTGCCGGCATACTTGGCATATGTACTCATCAGAGGTCAAACCAAACCAAACATTTCAGTAGTAGTGCTAAGCCTCCTCAGCTTTCCAACATTTTCTGTCATGCAGAGACATAATGGGGTTTGACTTGTTTCCATTTAGTTTTGCAGATTTCCACATCGACTTCTAAAATGCTTCTGATCTCTCACTGGCTACTTTGACAAGTACAACTGTCGAAGCACCAATGACTCATTCTAGAGATGCAGACAATTCAATTCTCTATCCATTGTTCGTGTGCATATTTCATCTTGTGTACAGGATTTGAAGCGTTAATTTAAAAAACGAAACCAAAAAAAAAAAGATACCTGTATGGGTCTGCTAGCATGTTGTTTTATCTGAGGTTCAGATCATGTTATTGACTAAACCAAGACTATTGACTGTGCCCAGTAGAAAGAGCATGTGAAGCTCCCTTGCCGGTCATTAGCCTGGCATAGATGTTATTGACTCAAGGTTAGTAATGAATGAAAGCTCAGATTGGCATTCATCAAAATGGCACACTCACCAGACCTGTTCAGAGTTACGTTTTAGGCCCCTGCAGAACTCTGACACCATCTCCTATACTTTTTAGCTAGACTGAGTGGACGAGCCATGAGAGACTGTCTCCTGCAGTGGGTAAGACATTAACTTTTGGGAACAAGCTTGTTTGGTGTTGTCACAAGGTTGTCAGAAAAAAAACTTAATTTTGGCTTACACCAACTGTGGATCTGGGGACATAGTGAGTTAGGAATTTTAATGTGACAATCTGCCGTCGCAGTCTAGAAAAGTAAGTAGTTGGGCTGATGCAGTGGCATGCACACGGCAATTTGAGAAGATTGCTGGGAAAAGGCCCATTACTTCCAACAAGTACAGTCTGGCTAGTCCTGAGAAACCAGAATTTCTAAGCACTGAGGCACATAAAAGAACAGTTACACACACACACACACACACACACTAGACAAGCTCATTTTCAGTTATATTGTCATCTTCTGTTACTTAAGGAAAGTGAATGCGTTGAGCTGTGACATTCTGTTTGTGTGGCTCCTATAGGATAGACTGTGATTGGCTGATCACATATACATTTCCACAGCGCTGATCCAGTGATGTGAAGCCAACATATTCGAGAGGATGAGCCCCAGAGAACTTAGTCCATAGAACCTGACATGTAGTGTTAAATGTACCCGTGTGTCATTGCGTGTGTTGGGGAACAGAAAAATATAGAAGAATACTTTTAATTCCTTTCAAATTAGATGAATGTGCAATCACTGCTGTTTATGTGTTGCGCTTGTCATATCTCTAGACTACAATTTGCTGCATGCGCACACAAATCAATTCAAACAAGTTCACGCACAATGAAATGTTGTTGCAGCACTGTGTCAAAGGCACAGCAGTGTTCAAAACAAACACCTGTACTCTCATTGCATCCGTAAGTGCACTCGTGGTAGCAGCAGTCAGATTATGATCAAAGACCTCGTTGAAAAACCGTCTTAAGTGTTGTGTATGTACAGAACTGTTTCATCATGCAACAACCAGCATGCAGGTCACATAGGCACAAGAAGGACAAAACCATTTCGCATTGCACACAGGCTTATCACAAACACAAGCCTGTTCGCTGTCCCACATAGACATACATATAAAGAACTACAGAAGATTAGTGCACATCTACCCAGGACAAACATTATGTATTCCTCTGATCGGGTCTCTCAGCCTATCATCGCCTCGCCTGCAGGGAGGAGAGTGGAAGCATGAAAGAGACGGATAGAAGGAACAAGGCTAAGCAATTAACTAACACATCTTCAACTTGATAAATAGTAATGCCACCCGGAGGCCATCCAGCTTAGTCCGGTGACCTCAACATATATACAGTATATCTGTGAGCATGTTACGTTACAACTTGCTGGGCATTCCTGTGCAATGCACTCGTTTAATAACTTAGTTTGATTGCAAATACACTCCTGCAGAATTGCCAGTTACATGAAGCCTGACAATTTAGGTTCACTGAAGTGAAGCAAAAACTTTTTTTCGACCATTGTCAAAAGATATTTAGTCACTGCTTTTTAATCTTCCATTTCTAGGATGGCAATCTGGTGGTCTGTTATAGTTAAAGTAAAGGTATTTGACTAAAAACAAACTACCTACACATGGTACTCATTAAGGTAAAACAACCATTCACAGAACCAGGTGGTTTTCTTTCTACCCTACCCTTTCTTTCAGCCCTCAACTTAAGGTTGTTTCCCAGCAAAGTATCTGCATCTGCTAATTATTCTGCACTAAAGACACATGTAAGAACAAAACTCATCCCTGGGTTAGCTCTGTGGCTTTGACAGGACAAACGTTGTTCTAAGATGAAAACATAGAGCGCAGTCCCCTCAAAAATGTTGAATGAGTTTTGCAAATGCAACTTTAAGGAAGGTCAAGACTCCAGCAGCACTGATAGTAGTATAAGAAACAACTTTATCAGACCAGTGCATTATGGCTTGTGGCCTTCATCAGGGTCATCAGTGAATGCAACCTTTAGTACAGAAATAGTAATCGAGAACATTAATCTACACGTCTTTATAGCGGTAATAAATAGCAACAGTAAAGATGGTATTAGACAGACTTGTTTAGCTGCATGCGCCTGAACCAGCTTTATCTGGGATTAGATTTGTTAGCTGATTTGAAAGCCTACGGCAGCAGGCACAGGTTTCACCAAACAAAGGAAACAGACACTTGGAGCATACAAACAGACTAATTCTACTGATGCACAGTGAATAGCAAATGACATCCAGCGATGTATCTTACAGAGCAGTGAACATTTACTTGGCACAGGCTTCCTCTGTCTGTCTATTTGGATTTTTCACAGATACTGTACATATCCAGCACATGTACCCAAGATGAGTGCACAACACTGTTAGCCCGTTCATCGAGTGTTAAAGTTTTGTCTGCTGGGTGAATTAGTGTAGAACACATATGGATGCTAATTATGGTGAAATAAACATGAACTATGTACTTGTACATATTTTTCTTATGTATTTATACTGCACAAGCTACATTTTGCATGATAGGATTAAAACATTTGTACTGATGTTTACACTGATTATACACAAGAATAATCCACTTTAATTCAACAGCATATGAGTAACAACTCATGCGGCATGCTTTCTACATGTATTTCAGAGTTTGTCATGTTATTTCACAGTGTGATATCAATAAAGGGTGATATACCCTGTACTTAACTGTAAACATCTCATGTTATTTAATGCTATAAATAGATGTATGAAAAGATCAGCATGTGAAAGTTACCCGAAGCTGCATGCTATTTCCGTGTAATTCTATGACAACACATTGTTTAAGCGCACACGTCTTCGGATTTCTCATGAAATATGGAACACAGTCGCCAGAGGCATTGTGTTTTCCTGCTGTCTGTCCTTTCCTCCCATTTTCATTAACAATGGAAACAACTTGGGAATGCCCTGAGGGAATTCCTTCAGAGCTGGCACACACTTTGGAAGGCCTGATTAGATTTGGATCGTCAAAGGTCAAAGGTCAAAGTGACAAAATTTCACATAAATGTCTAACAGAAGCCCACCCTCTTCATGTAGAACTTGAGTCTGTCTTTTCTGAGTTTCCTGAATAAGAAAACCCGGTAACACTTTCTATGAAGGTTTTATTTATAATTCCCTATGAATGCACTCATAATATTTTATAAGGTGTCTATAAAGCATTATAATGGTCATTATTACCATCTATACATATTCACAAGTCGTTATAATCAACTTCATGATGCACTATGACAACTGGTTATGAATGATTATAATTTTAATCTGAATAGTGAATCATAAATGTCAATATCTGCCTAGTCACTTGTTCATTTTATGATGCATCATAACTACTTTGCTTTGCTAAATGTATATAGTGATGCATAATGAGTTTTGACTTCACCTATAGTGCTTTATATCTGTAGTTATAAGTATATGTAATAAAGTTATAATAATGTATATATCTCCCTACAGCACACAGTTATAAACATCTATGCAATATCATAAGTGCTATTTGTCAGCGCTAAGTAAAGTGACAAGAATATGACACTATTGTTAACAGATATAAGTTACTATGAGTAATTAAAAGGTGCAATGAACTAAGTCCTGAGTCTGGCATCTTTACCCCATATGCACAATGTTAATATCAAAGGTGTTATTTGTCAGCTTAAGGTAAATTAGTGCAAATGAGGTGTTGTGGATATAAGACTATTATAAACAAATATGAGGCGCAATGAAATGAGAGCCTGGACAGTAAAGACAAAAGGAATGCATTTAGTTCACTTTATTTTCATTTAAACCAACACACATAATCAGAATGATTATCAATGTTCTGAGCACATTACACAAACACATGAAACACGTGAAACAGGCCACAAAAGTGGCACAGCGTGGTCCTAGAGATGTGGATCTTGAAAGTGCCTTTGGGTTGGTGAGGTGATTCAGGGTCAGAGGTCAGGAGATGGTTTGACAGCAACTACAAGAAGAACAGAGGCAAATCTTTAGTGCTCTAGCTGGGTTTGTTTTTTATGCAGAAAGGTTTGATTGAAAACACATAAGCAAATCACGTGTTTTTGTTTAAAGCAGCCTAATGAGACATTGTGTTACCGCATATCATGCAGACACCGCAGATTACCCGTAGGTGGCTTAAGCTAGCTACACGAAAGTTACCAGACACGGCTAGTTTTAATTCACAAATTAGATCGTTTTCATATTCTTGCGTTTAACGATTGAAACCATTCGAAATCATTGCTTTAGCGCTAAGTAAAGTGACAAGAATACGACACTATTATTAACAGATATAAGTTACTATGAGTAATTAAAAGGTGCAATGAACTAAGTCCTGAGTCTGGCATCTTTACCCCATATTGCGTTTAACGATTGAAACCATTCGAAATCATTGCTTTAATACGTAAACCATGTGCTTCACGTAAGCAAAGTAAGGCATTAGCTCACAAAACACTAGCAGGACAGTGAGACAACCTACCTGTCCTGGAGAGGACTCAGCGAAGAAAGAGCGGAAAACCCGCAGTCAATGCTTTACGACAGTGGGAGGAGCTGAGGAGGGAGGTGGGTGGGGTCAGAGGTCAGGGGTCATGGACTAAAGAATGACATTTCTACAACAATAATAATATTAATAAAAATGATATTAAAATAATATCTGACGGCATTCAATAAATGCGGACATTTCAAACGATCCTGTATAAAGAAGCGGTTAAATGCCAACCCGGTCTCACAGTGGATGTGAAACTGTCACGAAAATTAATCTATTGTTTGGTGCCTGCCGATTTTTCTCAAATTTTCATGCCGCTCGAAACGGATTTCAAACTGATGTATTTCAATTGGAAGTTATTTCTATTTCTATTTATTCAATGAAGAGGTTTGATCTAATTTCATTTAGACTAGATTTGTAATGGTCTTATTTCGGTTTTTAATGTAACGTCAATTTTGCTGCAGGATTCGGCACTTTGAGATTCGAAAAAAAATTAACCGTTATTTGTTATATCGGTCTCTTATAGATCGCTAGAAATGTCCGCATTTATTGAATGCCATCAGATATTATTTTAATATCGTTTTTATTTATAATATTATTATTGTAGAAATGTCATTCCTTAGTCCATGACCCCTGACCTCTGACCCCACCCACCTCCGTCCACAGCTCCACCCACTGTTGTAAAGCATTGACTATATGTACTAGTCGTAAAGCGTCTTTTCTTTCCTTTCTTCGCTGAGTCCTCTCCAGGACACGTATGTTGTCTCTCTGTCCAGCTAGTGTTTTGTGAGCTAATGCCTTACTTTGCTTACGTGAAGCGCATGGTTTACGTATTAAAGCAATGATTTCGAATGGTTTCAATCGTTAAACGCAATATGAGGTAAAGATGCCAGACTCAGGACTTAGTTCATTGCACCTTTTAATTACTCATAGTAACTTATATCTGTTAATAATAGTGTCGTATTCTTGTCACTTTACTTAGCGCTGACAAATAGCACTTATGATATTGCATAGCTGTTTGTAACTGTGTGCTGTAGGGAGATGTATACATTATTATAACTTTATTACATATACTTATAACTACAGATATAAAGCACTATAGGCGAAGTCAAAACTCATTATGCATCACTAACACATTTAGCAAAGCAAAGTAGTTATGATGCATCATAAAATGAACAAGTGACTAGGCAGATATTGACATATTTATAATGCACTATTCAGATTAAAATTATAATCATTCATAACCAGTTGTCATAGTGCATCATGAAGTTGGTTATGACGACTTGTGAATATGTATAGATGGTAATAATGACCATTATAATGCTTTATAGACACCTTATAAAATATTATGAGTGCATTCATAGGGCATTATAAATACAACCTTCATAGAAAGTGTTACCGAAAACCCTTTATCAGTCCTCTGCACCAGCCTTTAAAAAGAAAACAAATCTCTAGATCAAGGCATGCTTCTCTAGAAATTATTCACCAGAATTATATGTACATTAGTGATGTGTCGATTCTTTGTAGTGAATGAGAAGTGATGATTCTTGTCGAGGAGACCGAAGCATCAGCGCCTCCTGCGAATCCATGTAGACAAGTCCAGGACTTTATCATGACTAAGACTAGAATCATACCACTGTGTTAAACACACCACAGAGAGAGGTGGGGCCAGATTTAAATGCATAGCGTCAGGAAAACATAAAGAAATGAGTGAAAACGAGTGTGTCTGAATCCCAATCTGTACTAAAAAGTTTTATCTTAGGCATCGTAATGTTAAGACTTAACCTGTATTTATTTCATTTGTTTGCTGTGTTCAGTTGTTTAAAATATTAAACAACATTAGCTGCATTTTTTAAGTAATGACAAAATGCATAAAAATAAGACTTTTCTGAAAACCGCAGAGGTGGAAAGAGTACTGAAATATTCCACTCAAGTAAAATAGGAATACTTGGATGAATATTTACATAAGTACAAGTTAAAGCTAAACTTTTGACAAAACATGTCAAATCACCTTCACATCCTGTCACTTGTTTTTGCTTGCTCGGGGTTTCATGTGGGTTCACAGTCCGCTTTGGTGTTGCGACAAACTCACTCAAGGCCTTCATCTTTGATGGATGTTTCATTTTCATCTATAAATTTAACATTAAACCCACTGAATTTACATTCATAGATAAAAGGTTGATTATGTTGAAGACTGTATATTAATTTGCATTTATATTATATTCATATTTGCATTAAAACAGATGGTGATGTTAGTGGGGCACACCCTTTTTCAGCATATTTCTGTAGACTAATTATTGGCTTTCCATTGAGCTAATTATCAGTTGTTTCTGGTTACGCAAGGGAAGCTAATTAATTACTCACAATCTAGTTACCAACAGGTTGCTAGAGCCAATCAACAGAAGCAATGTTAAACACCCATGTGTCGATTCGATGCCAAATTTAAGAAAGGCTCTTGTATGCTCAACTGTGAAAGCCAACTAACAATGCTGCAGTAACTTACCTCTAAATGCTTGTGCAGGTTTGATGTATAATTTTTAGGTAAACCCAGTTTACACTGCATAATAACGCTGTTCCCTTTTTGCACTTGAAGCTGAATAGGGAGGCACTTCATTTCCTTCAAGTTCAACATCAGTCCCACAATCTGGTGGGTTTCACTTTCAGCTGGTACTACCCCGGTAGTGTCTGACTGGTCAGTATCCATCGTTCTTCATCGTTAAATTAGTGCAGATTCACCTGCCATTCACTGCCGTATTTCCAGTGCGGGAAGTACAATACTTCAAAAAACACACAAACCGTTGACAATCGCAAAAGGCTCTGAGCAAACCTAAATGAAGAGCCATTTGGGAGCTATAAGATCCGTGTCTTCCAAGAGTCGAATGCCACTACATGCCAATATAAATTTCAAATGTACACCAACTCCAACTTGCTTGACTGGCAGGGGCTTACAACCAAAAGGCTGTAGCTATAGTTTCAACTCACTAGTAAGCAATCAAATTTATTCCGAAACATCCATGTGAGACTTGAAAAGAAGAAATGAATATCTTTGCTGCCAGTTCGTTGGCTGCTGAAAGAAACAGCTTGACTGCAGTAGCTGATAATATCCATATTTATCATGAATTCTACGACTTGAGCCCTGAATTCCTACTTTTGTTCAGTCAGGTGAGTTTTTCCATCTGAATCGAGAGTTAATGTTTTTGTTATGTCTTTCCTCCGAAACTTTATTCTGCTCTCCTTTTTTTTTTCCAAATGAAACCCGCCTAAAGAGGGAATTTCCATCTGTTTGATGTGAGTGCTTCTCCCTGTCTTCCCTCCCACTTTCTGCATCTCTTTTCCATATTAACAGACTTTCTCTCCTTTAGTCTACCTATCTACGTGGAGAGCCATTCCTGAGGGAAAGCTTGGCGTTTCAACACCTTGCACTTTCTAAGTTAAAAATAGTGCTCTTCCTCAAACGAAAAGGTTATCCAATTAAAAGTAATTGCCTGAGAGGAGGGATGGATGCACAGTTCTTCCAGGAAAAATAAATAAATAAATAATGACAACAAGAAGCCTGTGGTCTCTGTTATTGCATTATTCAGTGTGATATCCCCTCAATCTGCATCCCCCTTGGTCATTTTCCATCTTTCTTTTCTCATATTTTAGCATAAAAATCAACACATCAAAGGTTTTTAACTCTTAATTTAGGAGGAGAGGACAGTCAGAAAGAATAATAAGATAATACAGACTGTCAGAGTTTTTGAAATGGCTCTTGGAAGACAGCAACTGCAAGACGCAAACAAGAAAGATTACAGAAATGTTACAGGTGAGAGTGAAACTCTTGGTCTGGACGGGAGCAGAACACACTGAGAAATACCAAGGTAATTATTAGAAAAACAAATGAGATGAGTAAGATCAATGACTAAATGGCGTTCAGCTCATAAGGCCAACACAATTACTCTGGAAATGATTAGATAATCCTAAAATCATCCTTTAATTTATCCCACGGTGGGAAAATGTTATTACAGCAGCACATAGTTAAGGACAGTGCACAGGACAAGAAAAACTGATCAAATAAATAATAAAACAGCTTGTTTGTAGAGTCTCTCAGCAGCAGGAATGAAGGACCTGTGGAAACGCTCCTGCACACAGCGTGGGTGAAGCAGTCAACTGCTGAAGGCACTGCCCAGTGCTGTTATAGTGCCATGGAGGGGGTGGGATCGGTTTACCAACAGCGATGACAGATTTGCTTTCATCCTCCGTTCACCCACCAACCTCCACAGGCTCAAGGGGGCAGCCCAGAACAGAGCCGGCCTTCTTCACCAGTCTGTTCAGTCTCTTCCCGTCTGCTGCTGAGATGCCGCTGCTCCACCAGACCACTCTGTAGTAGATGGCTGATGCCACCACATAAAATGTCCTCAGGAGTGCTCCCTGCCCTGTGAAGGACCTCAGGTCTGCTCTGCCTTTCATAAATTTCCCTAGCATGGTCAAACCGCTCGTTCTTTGTCCAGGTAAACATAATGCAGCATCAGAGAAGTCCAGGTCCATTCCCTGGATGGTCAACAGTATGCACTCCAATGCCAGTAACCTATAAAACTCTACCTGCATCCACCTATAACAGTGGCTGAACGTGTCCATTATGTCCTTTTCGTACATGTAGAATATAGAATATTCATTTTGTTTATTTTTAATTTTTATTTTGTATATTGTATGATTATTGTGTTTACTTTTTACATGTTTGAGATAAACTTGACAAAACTAAACTAAAAATAATTAAAAAAAAAAAAATTGGTGGGCTCTTAATATGCACCATGCAATACAATTAAGGTGGTATGTAATTGGACCTGAATTACTTTGGTCATGCCGAGGCAATCCCAAACATTTGCTTATTTTGGATAATAGGTACTTGAGTCAGATTGCTCAAAACCCCATATCCTTCTAGCCAGGCTAGATCAAATGCACAAGCATCAGTCCCGACCACAAGGACACAGAACACCCATCGCAAAGGATGAATGCTTTCACTGTATTCACTGTATATCTTCTGGGTGACAATCTGACAAACGTCTGTGGGAAGTTACAGACAGTGACACATGTAGATCTGAATATGTGTGCGTTATATGCGCCCTGCAAAGAGAGACACCTTCAGAACTGGGGTCGCAAAACCTGTCATGTTGCATTCATTCTCTTCGTTCAAGCTGTTCAATAAATGTTTCTGCATAAGAGCTGCATAAGAGACACTTGGCACGAGTTAAGCTGGTCACAAGACTTACGTCACCAGATAATAAAAAATAAATTCATGGCATGGCAAGTGCAGTTTTAATTCTTATATTTAGCACACTGTTGCAACCAAAAGTTTGGATGACAGGGTTAAGTAACTTCTCAGTAGACAGCACTGTATATGTGAGAATCTTCTCCTATCGCCGCTTGCTTTGTTTGCGTTTGGATCCTCCACAGTGGGAGAGTGAAAGGCGCTCAAACTCTGCAACCATTACATTTCCTCCTCTGGCAAACACAGAGGTAATAAAAACAGTGCCTAAATGGTCAGCAGACACACTAAATCAATAGGTGTGTCACTTTGGTTGTCCCATTGCTGCGGTTGCCAAGCAAAGCACTGCCTATGAGGATCAGAAAAGTTCAAGTTGAGAGGAGGCACTTAGAGGAGTACCCAGAGGAGAAACGTGGAGTCAGAAAGGGCCAAAGTCGGTCCGCAGGACTGAGATAAGAAATGCAGAAAAAGCGTAGGGTATTGAAATTGCTTTGATAGGAAACCCTCACATTAAGAAAAAAAACATGAAAAGCAAAACACATCAAGAATGACAACACGCTGTGATGAAGGAAGATGGCAGAATGTCTAAGGAAGAAAATTGCAATGTTTTCCTCTTTTCATTTGTTGCTCTGGAGTCATGTTGTTGAAAGTGGAACAGAGTTGTTGCCTCCTGGATTGTTTCCATCTACCTCTTTCTCTTCCCCTACACCAATTTCACGATTAGTTTTGGTTTCTCTGCCTCCCTTTTATCCAACCATGCTTCTTTATTCACCATTTTTAAGCCTGTGATCCTGCATTTTCGCTCCTATCTCCAATTGTCCCCCCAACCTTTATTCACATTTCCCCTTTCCTCTGTTTCTCCTCTTCTATTTTTCAGTTTGCTCTCCTCATCTCTCCCTTCATATGACCCTGTCTCCAATGCTGCTGTCCTTCTTTCTTTTTTGTTTTCATCTTCCTCCTCTGTCTGTCAGTCACCTCTCCAGCTGCCTCCTACTCCCCGCTGTTCCCTCCCCACTCCCACCAGCCTGTTGCATTATTCAGATGTGCATCTTATGCTTTCTTTCCTCCGTCCACCAGCTAAAGATTTCTGTAGGATGCCGGCGGCAACTGCGCGGTCAGTCCTGGTCTGCCATTTATCCTGATTTGCTGTCAAGATCAGAGTGATGCCTATTTAGGATGATGGAGAGGGCTTGATGGGATTGAGGCGGGTATTTAAAAGGAAAAAAAAAAGATATGTACGGTCATGGAGTCAGAGGACATCTTGTCTTTATCTCTCTCCACCAGATGCCGTCTTTTGGCTTTTAAACAGGCAAAGGGTGAATTTCAGAGAAAGGGGAATATGACTTTGTATTGGGCGCTGGGCCGTCTTTTAGTGGCTCTGTGAAAAAGGTTGGAAAACTCTTCCTGTCAGAGAGATTATTCTCCCCCTAGTCTCAATATCTTTGAGGGAGACAATGTTTGGGATTGGCAGTGCTGAATCCGAGAGCAGCTGTGACCCCGAAATCACCACCTCAACTGGGATGGCACATACCTGTTACAAAAGCTGCAGTGCCAAACGCCTTGCCACTTCAGCACCATGGCCAGTGACAGCCTCAATGATAGAGCCAATGCCAAGAGAGGAGCTTAACTCCCAGTACCTTGGACAGCGCTCACTGAAAAGCTTACAGGGCAAGTGCACGTGTTAGTGTGTATGTGAGAGATCAAGCCATTCTTTTATAAGCTGCGGTGACAGGCATGCATCAGGAATAAGAGCTCCATTCAACAATACATGCTACACAAGTAGTGCATTTCTGTAAAGCTTCTGACTGATGTAAAATTAGAAACAATAAGATATAAACATATACAGTACATCTATCTTTGCCAGATGTGCGTTACTGAAAAGCAGATTCACTGAGCCTTTCTTGTGAATGCTTAAATTTAGAATCCTTAGATAGATTTTTATGCCTGACATTTTGTTCTCAACTTGGTATTTGACATGTTCACATTTAGCCCAAACAATCTCACTACTGTATATAGCTCTGACTGCTACTGACAGAGGCCGTATTTCTCCCCAAGGATTCAAATGTCCAACCGAAGCATGGGCAGCTCATAGTGAAACAGGGCAGCATAATTTAATGTAACTGATATCAGCTTCACTGTTTCCTGTCTGCACTCATAGCTGAGTGTTCTGAAGTTACTGCTAATTCAGGCTGAAAGTATCCCTCGTTCACTGCATCTCATTTAAAGCATTATAATCTGGCAGGGCCACTGTGAAGCAGCCTTGGGAAATGTTTCGTCACTGCAGTCAACACTGGCTGTGTTGATCATGAGAAATGCCTTTGCGAATCGGGGCTGAAGACATGTCCTTCCTTTTTTATTTTTTAATCAACTGATCAACAGAATAAAAAGGATCAGGCATGGTGAACTGCTAAAGAACAGCAGGAGACAGACTGCACAGCTCCAGATGGTAGTCAGCTTTAGTCTGTGCTGTGCTTCTCTGTTAACTTCTACACTACAGGGGGAGAGATGGTGGTTTATGATGCTTTACATGGACACTAGTATTACTGAATTACTTATGTAACTAAGTATGTTATTATTTTTCAGTACTGACTGATATCGTACATTATAAAATATCCTAATAAACCGTAGGCCTCCTTTATGTCCAGTTGTGACTCATCAGCGAATGGACATGGGTCTTCTGAGGGTGTCCTGTGGTTTCTGGTAACAGGATGTTGTTAGTGGGGGCCTTTGAATCCTATGGGTTGAGGGGAGGGGCCTCTGTGGATCATCCCACAGACACTTGATCAGATCAGTTTGGGATCTAGCGAATTTGGAGATCAGGCCAATACCCTGTTCTGTTCTTCATGTTCTTTTGAGTTCATACTAAATTGTTTTTGTGTGTGTGCCTGTGTCACACTGCGTCCTGCTGGGGATGGCTGCTGTCATCGTGGAATGTCATTGCTATGGGGTAGCTGGTCTGGTCTAGGTGGGTTCTACATGTCACATCCATATGAATGCCAGGTCCAAAAGTTAGCCAGCAGAGCACTGAATTGTCACAAGGTGGTCAATTTTATTTACTTCACCTCAGTCTGTGGTCTTAAAATTGTGACTGATTGGTGCACTAGTGCCTAATAAATCACAAATAATGAATCTGATGGTTTCTCTGTAGTTGGAGTGATTGCATCTTTTCAGTTCAGTTCATGGGGTAAAAATGCTGAACCACTTTGCATATAAAAAAGCTATTTTCTGTCAAGATGCGTCTTATCAGATCCTTTTATTTAGTGTCCATGTAAACAGTTATGTTGGAAACTCTAATCAGAATGATTCCAAGCTGGTTGAGTGATATTGTCATGTAAACAAATCCAGGGTGTGTTTGCTGCATTGAATGACACATTTATTGTATTTTTGAATGAGCTCGCTTAATGTAGTGTTGAATTACTGTTGCTGTTAAGATGGTAAGTACAGGTATTTCAGAACAACCAGGGCTGAAATCTGGAGGATTACAACTGTCGTGTTGCTTCATTGTAAATCTCCTCCTTCATGAAAGATGTGCTCATGTAGGCAAATCCCAGATTCTGCAGTGTTCACATAGAATCTTTATAGCTTCAAAGTGTAAAAAATAACCATATTCTTTATTTTGCGGGTGTCCACATAAAAATATATGTGAGACACAAAATCATTTATACACAACCCAACATTCATCTTTCATTCATGTGTACTGTACACTGGTATTCACTTCAGCTGTTTACCTCTGCTCCCACGCACAGTTACACATTACACATTAGCTTTTCTGTCACGCAAACCATAGCGCCCTCATGGCCACCTTTCAAACAAGACTGCATGTGTTACAGTAATTGCGATTCCTCGTATTTAATGTTCATGCTCATGTTTGCCACCTGGTTGCCAATTAACTCTCTCCATCACTACACCATTGGGTTCAGTCCAAGCAAAACACACACACACAAAAAACACACATAAGCTTTTATAAGTATATATGCTCATAATTCCTGTCACATCACTGTACACAACCCCTCACCACCACTTTCCCCCTTACAGCTAATTATTGCTCCATATAACAATGTACATTCAGTTAAATGAAAACATCTGAACCAGGTTCAGCGGATTCTCACACTACAATTGTACGGGAAGATATCAAGGATGTTGGAGAGATGGTAAAGGCATGCTGAGTAATATTAACGCCAGACAAATAAAAAAAAAAGAAGAAAAGACTTTAAGCTATGAAAATGTGAAATAATTATAAGCTTAATGTCTGTGGAGGTTCTTCAGGTCATGGTAATCCTAAAGGCCTTTAAAAAGGCAACTGGACCTGTGAACTGGAGTTTTGAGAAGATGATGAACTGAAGAATCTACTTGGACAAGTTGCAAAATCGTAAAAACTTTACAAGTACAGTTGCCTTTCTTAAACACCGTTTGGATTATTGGATAAAGCTTCATTGTTAAGTAAGACTGACAGGAGAAGTGAATAACACTGACCATCTTGTGACAATTTAGTGTTCTGCTCAAAAACCTTTGGACCTGCCATCGATTCATGTGGATGTTTATGGTGGTTTATGTACCACGCACCAAGACCAGACCAGGCACCTCAGACCCATACTAGATCCCGAACAGGTCAAGTGTCTGTGGGATGATCCACAAACACCTCCCCTCATTGTTTTTTTCATGTTATTTGTAGTTGAGAAGTTTTCGTTGAACACTTATGTGACTTGACTTCAATGTGTTCACCTCTAATTGTTTTGTTCTGAACTGTATACTAACATAACACACAGCCATTTTTTGGATCATGGCAATGTGCCACACATAATGAACCATGGATGAAAATCATAGTGTACAGGCTATGTAGAACAAGGTCTCAACTTTCTCTATATCATTACTAGATTTGCCTTTTTTGATACTGATTCAGTTGCGGTAAGGAGGCTACACATCACCAGCCCAGTGATTCACAACGTTTGTGCTGTAAATCCACAGCTTGTTACTCTTTATGGTCATGTGATGTCACAGTCCCCAGTAGAAAGACTTCAGTTATATATCGTCAGGACCTGAGACAGTGGTGGTTTATTTGACGGGCATGTTATTAGACAAGCTATTAGAGAGAGGAGAGGTGAAGGACAGTAGATCCTGCAAGAGTCCAATTCCAGGAATAGCACTGAAGGCAAAGTTGTTTTATATAATGTACCCGCACAGGCAATAAAGAGGGCATGGGCCACTATTAGCTTGCTAGTATTGATGATTGGTGTGATGTGAGAGTGTTCATGTCACTGTCAGCTTGGCTGTCTACGGGTTTATAGCCGCAGCTTAGAGCCACCTACTACTCCCATGCAGCCTGGTATCGTCTAAGGTTCTGATGAGTAAAATGAAGCCACGTCATAGACTACGACCATATAGTCTGTGCTGCTGGCTTGTTGTGTCCAAAGCATACACAGATGTGCTAAAACATGTTCCTCCACTGGTGACTTTAGGATAGCTCCAGATGAGTCAGTTCATAGACCTCCTTATGAAAGTGACAGCAGAAATAAACATGTTTAGAGCCTGGTACAAAACGTTTGAATGAAATCAAATGAAATAAAAATGGATGTTGGACTCCATAGATAGTTTCCTTTGTACAGGGTCAGCGGTGATCCATAGCCTATACAGGTTGCTAGCTGTATGCCTGGGCCTCCTGTTCGTCAGCCACACTCATGCTCCATCTATTTGTCTACTTGTCAATGCCAGCCAATTCTAAATCCTCAACCCTCGAGTTCTGCCTCCATGATGACCCACCCTACTGTGCCTCAGATTGGCTCTGACCTGGAAACAGTAGGTGTCTATAGTGACAATCAAAAAGGAGGGGGGCTGCGGAGCCATGTATTCAGTGGCTTCCCCCCGGAGTGCCAAAACATAGCAAAGCTGAGCATGTAGAAGGCACAGAAAAGAGAGCGCTCTTAATTTCCAAAGATTTTGGCACTGAGTTGATGCTATACCTTGCAACCATTCTCATGTTTTGTCTTAGTTGGTCTCTGTATGCAGATTTTCATGTGCAGTCCCTCATCTGTGATTGGCTATGGCTATGCCGTTTTGTTACATGTCCTGGCTCCAGTGTCCCTGAGACTGATTGGTGCGGTTCCATCCAGGCTTCATGAAGCACACTATTCAAATGTCACGCTGACCTCATTCCATGGTGACTCAGATTCGGTGTGAGCGGGTCACCCCTGTACCCACGTGCTGAGCACTGTTTAATATGTGCTTGTTGTTGTTCAAGCAGTATCTCACCAGGATCAGAGTTCAGCTTTGACTTACCATTACTCAACTTATGACATGAAAGCTGGGCCTCACATTTATACACTATCCATTCGTGACAGCAGTTTTTGTGAACAAAATAACAAATAAAACAAAAATACATTTAGGTGTGGGGATTGCTGTGTTTTGGATTTGGGTAAGCAGTAAGGTTTTTCTTTTGAGATTTCTGTTTGAGAAAAAGGCTTGTGTTTGGTTTTGTTTTAGGAACTTCTTCATTTTAACTGCACCCTCTTGTCTAGCCTTAGTGCTACGCTTTTTTGTTTATTCCACTTGATCACTAAAAACAATAAAACCTTCATGAAACCTAATAACATCTGCTTTAATGTTGCTTCCCTCTTCCCCTAGCAGAGCTGGGTCCTGACAGCATAGGAGGTGTAAGGGCATCTCTTCTTAATGTTTTACCCTCCAGTGTACTGTAACTTCCTAACATATAGTCCAAGCAAGTTGCAGTTCAACTGGTGTATCTGACTGTTGGTACTGTCGTAGGTTATGCAAATGTAATAGCTAATTTGTACAGCATCTTGAGTTGTTGGACATTTTTTGAGAAATGTTAGAAATTTTAGAAAGAGAAATTATAGTTTATTTTAGAGGCAACTCAAGAAACGCTGCTCTTCTAATAATCAGTTGTGGGTTAATGTGTTCACATGACTAGCCCCTCTTATGTCGTGTAACCTTTATTTTAAATTTCTACACTGAAGTCACGGCTAACATATGTTCTCTTGCACACCTGGAGAAGGAGGGCTGCTCACTTGTTGGTAACCTGCAGTCTCACCACTAGAGATCATTAAACTCTACACACTGGTCCTCTAAGAAGTCTTTTCAGGGCCGTAGGTAGTAATCATCCTCTTCAGACCAAGGGGAATCTGACTCCAACCCAGCTGTGGATGAGGGGAATAGCAAAAAGGTTTTCCATCAGTCCTCATTCGGCCATTTGTTGACCAAGTGGAATCACATTTAGATGCCTGTTATTTTAAACATCAAACATTTCCTCAAGTTGGCCATCTTCAGTGCAATTTTGACAGCCAAGTGGGAATATGCCTTAAAAATGAATCACTGCAGCTTTTGATGTTCAGCAAGGAAATTAGTCATTGGTTTCCAGTCACCCAGTGTTCCTGTAATGTAAATAAGTTATCTTTTCAGGTAATGACTATTGCTGTGAATGACATTGAATAAACAAGTTCTCTGAGCCCGAAGCCAGAGCTTGTGTTCCATGACTTTCCAGAACATGATGTCCTTTCACAAAATCAAAACTCATTCTGCTCTGACGGATCTTTATCTGCACACTCCCACATCCTGCTCAACAGCATTCAAACTTAAATGTACTCTCAGTCCCTTTGTTGTTGTTTCATGACCACACAGTTGTGTGTGTGTCTGTGTGTGCATGAGCCCAGTTCACAATGCATGTGTGTTTTCCAATTTGTATGTGGACATATGTGAGACTCAGCATACGTGCACCCAGTGGCACTGCTCTTTTTACGTGCGCCTCCTGTGAAAGCTCAGCGTGCAGCTCTAAATCAAAGCTAAGCAGGTGTCACTCTGGCTCCAGACAGATGGGAAACCTCATGCTGAAACTACAATCCTATCTACTCATCAACTGTATTTGTCTGATCTCTCTTTGTTTGTCTCTCTCTCCCATATTATTCATGGATCCGCTGAGGCTGGCTTTTCATGGCGACGTCTCTGTTTGGATGATTGGGCAATGCCCTGCCCAAGAGAGAAGGAAATTATTTGTTTTGTCTTTTTTTTTCTACCACATTCAGTTGCTTGGCTGGCTGTCAGTAACTGTCACTGCTGTAGACTGTCTGTTTGCCAGGCAATAGGCAATCTAGCGGATGTTTTTAACAAAGAGTTACACATTCAGTAGACACAAAGCTGAGATTAATTTGAGGTTTGAATGATTCTGGACACTTTAAAAAGCATCTATCAGTTTGTCTAAAGCGATTCAGGGTTGTAAAAAGTACAATGTTTTAACCTTAAATATACCAACGTAGTCTTAACTGACACTTGTCCCAACGATCTTGTTAAAAGTCTCTTCCAGTATTCCTGTATTCTCCTCTTCTTAAACTTGCTTGCATATGTCACTTTCTTTTAGCATTATTATATTTCTGACTTTCTTTTTTATCCTTCCATCATTTGCAAACTTCCATCTCATGCAGTGTATGCCCCTCTTTCTCTTCGCCCTCCTTTTGTCTCATTGGAGTCTCTTATTCTGTATGCAGTTACTCAGTTGCTCACATTTTCTTTGTGTCCCCTGGTTCGTAATTTTTCCCCCTCTTCATGTGTCCCTCTCTCTCTTTCTTTCCGTCTTTCCTCTCCCTCTGATGAGGCCAGCCCCTAAATGGTGATGAGAAGGACAGAGGGTGATTAAAGTGGTGTCGCATCTGGTGGCAAAACGGACCTCAATCAGAACCATTCTACCACGAGGACACTCCCCTCCTCTGTGTTTCCCTCCATCCTCCCCTTACTCAGTATATTCCTGACTCTCATCCGCCACCCTTTATTCTTCCTGACCCGCTCCCCCACCATGTCAGTGCTCCCCATCTTGTCATCGTCCCTCCCTTGTATTCCACTCTTCCCCTAACCACTCACCGTGATCACTCTCAGTCTGTCATCATGGGCTGCATTGTTCTGTGATGGTAATCTGCTCTACTGAGGAAGTTTGCCATCCATGCCAGTTGAAAAGTTCTGAATTGTCTTAGTTTTTTTAAAAAAAAGCATCACACACACACACACACATTCATGCAGTCACACCTACTCACTTGTGAGGACCTTTAACGGACAACGCATTCACCACCATGTAAATGCTCAGTTTATGCTTCTATGTGAATATGACAGCGTAGATGCCCCACGCAGACCACAAGACCTGTGATTGGTCCGCTTGGTAGTAGTATATTTCTGCTTTAGTATTTCCGGCTGCATCTCCATCTTCACAATTTTCCAAGCATTTGTGCAACTTGTCTTGGTGACATTTCGGCGTAAGTTTCAGTCACCATTGTTGAAAGTGAAACAGGAAGTAGAAACAAACATTTACCCAACTTCACAAAAGGGACAGCCTCGACTAGTGTTTGGGTGACATTGTTACAGAGAGAGACAGACTGATGAGGTATGAAGTATAAATGGCTCGTAGATTGTGTACATAAGTTACCCATCTATGTCACATAAAGGTATAAACCACACTTAACCCTGTGCCAATTTCCTAATTGTAAGCTTTACTCTAAAACCACTCAGTCAGGTTTTAACTCTCAAAACGTTGACCACACAACACTGGTATTCTATGAAAAATTGGGCCCACACACACAATCAGACCTGTCTTTCTAAAGAGTTGCTAAGCTAAAATATTTATAAAAATATTTAGAGTGTAGCTGCACTATGAACACACAGTTGGTATTATCCTGTGTATGTGCATGCACACTGTATGTGAGGAGTGGAAAATGAGGAGAACGATCCCAGCGCGTCCTTTATAAATGTCAGTCAGGCAATGTGTGTTGTCATGGCAACATTTATACCCACAAACTAAATAAAACACTTTCCCATTTTAGCTTTGCAATTACTACCATGCATCATGACTGTCAGCCTTTGCTACATTCCTCTGCTCGTGCCGAAAATTTAACACGTCTTTCCCCGCAAACAGTCATTAGCTTGAGCCCACACGAGTGTGTGTAGCGTGTGAATGAATCATGCTTGTGTCATTTTCTGGGGGTGATTGGAATCTACGCTGAAGCTAGAGGTGGATGCTTCAGCTCTCTTGTTCTTTGTTGCTGTGCTGTAACTAAAAGGGGAAAAAACGAAAAAAGAGAAAGAAACCTAAAATAAATGGAGAGATTCCACCGCCCTCTCTGTGGATATAATGAGCAGGGATTATTCATTTGTTGTTGGTCATCTCTTTTTTTTGTCCCCGTTTTATCATCTGACAGCTACAGGGAGCAGTTGTCACATATGCTCATATTCAGATGATATATTCAGCTTGGTAAAAAATTATAATTCAAGAGTTAAGGGCAGTAAACCTGACCCTTTAGATTTTTCAAATGCAATTAGCCCAGTGTTTTTCTACAGCCTAAACACTCAAGGGTAGAATGTATTTAGCATAGCTGCATATATCCTTGACTACACAGGGATTTTCAGTTTTCTGGTGATCACGCTCGCTGGGTGATTTGTGACATTATGCACATGCTCCAGAGTATTGAATTACTTGGCCACCAGAGGCATTTGACTAGCTCTGCTGAACCGGAAGTGATGCAATCACAGTGGCCCCATTTCCAGTGATATTTAAATCCTTTTCTGCATGGGTTGTCTGGCCAACTGGCGAATCGCTCTTCCTCTTTGCATGTCCTGTTTTCGATTCAATTTGTAAGGAATGTTTATGTGAGTGTGTAAGTGCGTGGGTTGTGCCATTTGATGTGATTTGGAAATTTCTGTTTTTGTGGCCACCCTTTGGTGCTTGATCTACCATATGCAAAATAAATAAATAAATTGCTTTCCCCCAATGTGGTCGAGCTAGAATAATAATAATAATAATAATAATTTGCTGTGACACTAAGTAACCTTACTGATTTACTTGTCTTAACAGCAAAGCCCAACATAGTATTATCAGATCCACTGTTACACCATTTGACTTCGCATTAATCTACGCTGACAGTTTGAGCCTGAGCAAGTTTTTCTAAATCTAAAAAACTATATTTAGAGCAGTAATACAAAGTTTGTTGCTCAAAAGAATTGATGAAGCAGTATTCTAGATGATGTCTGAGAGTGGTTGCACTATAGTGCAGTTCATGTCCATTCAATTTTAAGCTGATGCATGTGTATAATAGCATTGAAAAAGCATCATTTTTATATATTTAGCAAAAACGACGTTTTCAATGACCGTTTTAGGATTTCTTTAGCATTTTGTCTGTGACTGCACTAAAAGAAATTGCACTTGAACATCTCATAGTGATTATTAATGCAATACCTCACAAATGCATGGGGTGTGGGAAAACTTTCTTCCACCACTGTATAATTGGATAGACCTTCTCACTGAAACGCATGAGAAGCTGTGTCCAAACTTTTGACTGGTAGTGAAGCTGCACATTGATCAGACAGCGCAGAGGGATCCGTATAATTATTTGCAAGCGACTGTCCTTATGGCTCAGTTTTGGTCTCCACCTAACTGCTAAAGACACAAAAATGTGCATAATTTCAGAACAAACACAAATTGGTCTAGCTAGTATTGCAAACGGAATTATATCAGTGTTAATGGCTTTCAGGTGCTTAAAAAACAATACAATAAGTAAATAAATTGTAAAATTAAACAAAAATCTCAACTTTTAAGTCAGTGAGACTAAGAATGAATTTACATAACACGTTTATACTGTATTAGTTTCAGGTCTAATTTAATTTATACCTCAGTGTCAATCGAAATGTTGTGTGCCATTTTCAAAATAATATTCCCTTTCTTCTTTTTTTTCTCTTTGTCTTGTGACTCATTTTAAGAAAGTTATGCTTTGGTTCTCCACTGAGACGTTTTAAGAATGATGACAATGGTAATCACAATGATGATGGTAATGGTGCAGTTATGATTGCTACGGCACCTGCAGGGGTAGCAGATGCCTTTTAATGTCGTTTATTAATTATAGTCATTGACTCTAAACTAAAATGGCTGCCTAGTGCCCTATGCAGTGTTTTTCTATCTAGTTGGTTGCTAGTTGGTAGCTGACTGCTAGCCTATTGGTCAGTTTCTCATCTGGACTGGGCTTATAAATGTGTTTTGTCTCAGATCTTGGCACAAGGGAATGTAACATTTTATCCTGTGTATTAATAGGAGGGTTACTGTTACTATATCTGATGCACATTTCCTCTGCATCAATCACAGTGCAAGCACTGAATTGTTGATGTCAATAATTTATGTAAAATAAATAATAATAATACCAAACGCAACCTGCTACCAGGCTGCCCCTGTGAAATGTCATTAGTCTCAATGGGACTTAACTAGACCACATTTTGAACAGATATTTGTGTATAATTAATGTGATAAACATCACATTGAATATTTCACTTATCATCTTCTATCTAGCTGTCCTAGGAAGGATGATTCCTCAGCAAAATACTTTTCTTGAGATTTTTTTTTTTTGTCCTTTAGAACATAGAGGTGGATTTTTATTTTTGGGGGTCAGGGTCAGGAACCATGAGTGTTCCTTTAACAACGCGCAAAAATATGAATTATGCTTTCAGTGGCCAATCATTCTCCAGTGTGCATGATTGCACAAAGTAAGAGGCAGATTAGTGAAGGTGAAATGGAAAATTGCACAACAGCGGCCTGGTGTCAAACACGGGTGAGATTTTTGCACCCTGTGTCTGTGTATGTGTGTTAGCAAAGGGGACAGGTGTGTGAACGGGTATGAAACTGGCTGTGAGGATGTTGCCTACCTGTCTACGAAATGAAAAGATGATGACTTGCTGAGATACATTATAGAATTTATGGTGACAAGTGGCATCACATTTTTCTTTCGTTAGAACTGACTGTGAGATAAGCCGACACACAGCTGGACAGAAATGCGCTTTTATTGTCTCTCTCTGTGTTTGTAAATACTAAAAGGTGACTTTAATTTTGCAAAGCTCTGCTAAGATGTAATTAACAGCAATTCAGGGTGTGACTTAACTGAGGTAACACAAGCATGCAAAGGTAAGTGAAGGACACATGAAGAACACGTGGGTGCGCACTCGGAGCACCTGCTACACCTGATAGTGTTTGAAGTCGTCAGAGTGCTTTCCCTCTGTCTTTCATGTTGTTTTATCCTTTTTATTTAGTTTCCCCCTTCATCCGTAGCACACTTGTATCTGTCAGTCGTCCTGCTAACAAAGATGCATTGTTGCTGCTACTCATTTAAAAGGCGTGTTGTCTGGGAAGAAGGGTTCTCTTTCAGAAAATCAGAGAGGAACAGAACAACACATTGATCCACGAATAATCGAAAATAAGGGAGATTTCTCTGTGGAAAGCTCTGGGACGCGTTACTTCACTGTGTAGACCCAACTGAACCCTGCACACAAGAATTTTCAAATCCTGTCAAAATGCTTGTAAGACTCAACTGTATTTGACTTTTTGGAGCCTGAGAAGGTAAGTTATTGTAAAAAAAAAAAAAAAAATTCATGTCCAAATTTTTAAACTTTCATGAGCTAAGGAAGAACAACATTGTTTTAATATTATGGCAATACTTGTTTTTGAAGAAATGCCTTGGGTCACATTTTAATTAGTCACTATGAAGCATTAGTGAATACTTAATTCATAATTTAATGGATGTGAATAGACATGAGTAAGCAGTTTTACATGTATACGTGCTTTAATCTCCTGTACATCTATAGAAAGCTGATAATGATCTCTATCATTTATAAATGAAATATTTACAAACCAGTTATTTAAGAGTCATCAGTGGTTCATAAAACCTTTATAAAGTGTAAATAAACTTTTGAATGTGCATTTATACATCTTAGTATTTACACATGTGTTAGTAGTTACTGAGTTAATACGTTTTCATTTCTGTTTTTTCTGCTGAGAAGATTAAATCTAGGCACAGATGGTCCTCACTTCATCACTCACAAAAACCACTAAATGTTTTATAACTTCCTGAATTAATCATTAATTGCAGTAAGAATGCATATAATTCATTTATAAATGATAAACAGATCATTAATAATTATTAACCAATAAACATGTTATAGACATGCATATTATTGCATTTATAAATGCAGTAGTGCTTAAGAAATTTTTAAAATAAGTAACTAGTTATCCTTCATAGCGTGCAGTTATCCTTAAGAGTTAAGGATAACTGCACTGCGTCGGAAGTATCTAAGCTGCATTCGCTGGTTTGGATCGATTCAAATGGACCCTGGTGTGATTGCTGTGCTACTGTGGTTCATTTGAAGACTGCAATCTTAACCTTGGTGTGCAACGAGCAAGCCTCAAAACAAACCTCAGTGCAGTTTGACTGAAATATTAATGCAGCACAGACCACAGATGTAAGTACTGCACTTCATTCTTTGATTTGAAGGAACAGAATATTGAAGTGTACCTGGTTGTTCAGGACCAGACATCAGAACTAGCCAAGCTGCATCTTTGCAGCAGATCTTCTAGACTCCTTGATACCTATAAGTTGTTATCACCACCATGTGTCCAACTAGTGCATTTAGCCAAGTACACAATTCTGGCTCTGTGAGTTCTCTTGCAAAATATACATATAAAAGTGGTCCAATCAGGTTGTGACCTTGTCCACATACCTTTTGTTTTTATGATTTGGTTCAGTAGTTAAAATTCTTGTGTAAATATGAAGTACAACTAGATTTTATCTACTTCGGTGTGAACCAAGTATGTCTTCATCTGCTTCTTCTGAAAATATAATACTTATATGTATTATAACATATAAGTATGTATGTTATGTGCACCACAATATTTATATATTCTAAAATGCCTGCTATTTGATTTGTGCATTTATAAAAGCAACAAAACATCTCCAAGCATGAATTGTTATTTCTTGGGGACAAAAAAAAGAACCAACGGTCTATTGACATGTACAGCAACCCATTACTGAAAATAAATTCAGCTGATGATAGTGCCAAGGCCCCTGTATTATAAAGTTTCTTTCTTTGGAAAGATTAGAAATAAAATAGATTTTCAAACAGCAGAAACCCCCTGAATAGGAATGTGGAAGAAAACATTAAATCCCTAGTTGTTTCAGAGTCTTGTCTCTTCTTCAAATTCCTCGACCCGTGTCTTCAGTATGAATCCAGGCAGATGCCTTGTCAGATTGCCAGCTCAATTAGTCCCGCTGGCACCCATGGTCGGTGCTTTGTATTCAAAGTGAAAACTGATTTTCACTTAAATAAAGCATGAATTGTAAACTTTTTGGACACAAGAACAGAAAAACACAGTGAAAATCACATCCATCATTCCATAGTCACCCCTGTATACATTCCTTCCCTCAGTGTGGCGATTAGAGTGGAAATCAATCTGAAGTGCCCATGGCTAAATTCATGTCATTACGTTTACTGCAGGCTGAATAATGAATGAGTGTATTATTATATCAGGAAGTAATGGGATGAGACAAAGCAAAGGTAGACAGCTTGCCTCAGGTGAGAGCCATAATTGTTCTGTGGCACACCTACCCACAGCTATATGCACCGACACCCGCATGTACGGAAACAAGCAGGTGCCGTAACTCACTGCTGCGTGCCAATGGCACAAAACAAAAGCCCGAGGTGCAATTAATAATAATTCACTTTAGTTATTTTTACTGTGGTAGTTTCCTTCTGCCAGTCATTTGCTCTGACTGAAGTCACCTACTGCTGCTTTTGACTTTTGAGTTACATTTGAGCGAAAAGTGAAAGATTTATGTGTGATTTACATATATAAACTAATCGTTTGGGGAGTCATTCAGCCAGAAGCTGTAGAATCCAAAGAAACTCATATTGTTGTTTATTACTGTATTGATGATTTAGACTCTCTCTCTCTCTCTCGCTCTCTCTCTCTCTATATATATATGTATATATATATATATATATGTATGTATGTATATATATATATATGTGTATGTATGTATATATATATATGCCCCCCCCCATATATATGTGTGTGTGTAGAGAGAAAGAGATAGATATGAATTATGTTGCAGTTTCTGTCCTCCCTACAGATTCAATGACACTTGTAACACAACAAGGCACTCACGATTGTTTCTGAAGTTTCATCATTTTTATTGGTAATTCAGCACATGATCCAAAGTTATTTGCGGTAAATATTGAAACACGTTGTGTATTGTAGTATTGAAATTTAAAGACATCTTACTTTAAAAACCGTTTAGATCCCAGAGGTACGTTTATCACTGAGGATAAAATTAAATAAAAATAAAATTTCTTCACTTCATAATTTACATCAGCAGATCATTACATACAGATAAATTAATTTTTGCCACTAAAACATAAATAATGATAATGGAACTCAGGCGCTGGTCCTCCATGTTATGGTGAAAGGCTGATCCACATGAATAGACTTTGAAGTAGCATCTAATATCAGCTCCTATAGAAAGAAGAAATGAGAGGGAGAGCGGTTACAACACTGACTGGATATCTCAAAAGATCAATCTCACATTTCTTCTCCCACCAGTTTTAACCCCCATTCCTGCATGGCATGAGTGAGTATAGAAAACGGATGCATAATGCTTGAAACTTTGTCTACATAACCCCCTTTAGAAGTCTAAAAATGACAATTGTACAGTAAGTTCCTCTTGTTCTGTGCTTAGTGTCTGAAAATGATGCAAACAGCATCTGTCTCAAGAAAACTGAAAAAAGCCTATTGTGGATGGCATTAGGAGCAGACCTATATGCCTGATATAACATCCCATTCTGTACCAGGCAGAAATAACTCTCCCACCTGACTATATTTAAAAGATGCAGCCAGCACCAGCTGCTTTCTGATTCTTTCAAGTTGTTACGCTATCAGACAATACTTAAGAAGATGAATGAATCGTCTCGTGCTGAGAAACCACTTAAAACCATGCGCACACTGTCATCTTCGATCCCTTCCCCTAGTTCCTCTCTTTACTTCCTTTCACCCCTCTTTTCGTATCTCAACCTGCTCAACCATGCACACACACGGACTACAGTCCGTCTTCCGTCTTTCCGGAAGATGGAAGGTGGACTGTCTTTCTGTCCTTTCATTATTCTCCAGCCATCCTCACATCCCTGACACACACTTGCAATCCCTCTGTCATACTGACTTTCTTCATCTGCAATTCTTACCCTCTCGCCTTGCTTCTCCCTGTCTGTCTTCCCCGGGAACAGTATAAATCTAAAGCTTCTGGGCTTCTTCCTACCTATGATTATTTATGGGGCTGCGGTAGCTATCATTTCCATGCTCCTGATAAGTGCACTGAGTACAGTACACAACCTTGACAGGAATATTTTATCATAGGCCAAATGAGGAGAAGGAACACATGCTAGCCTGTTAAACTTTGCTTCGTCATTCCCTTTTCCTTCACCCATCCTCCACCTTTATCATTTCCACTGCGCAATACAGCTCTGCACCTCGTCATGTGACCTTTCTGGGAGTCTTATTAATACTGTATGTTCATTCTCTTCAACTCAAACCTTTTTGTGCTTAATGTGCTTGCTGCTCAATTATCCTTGTTTAGAATAATGAATCCCTTCCAGCTCTAGCTGAACCTTTACCGTGACCCCCTCGCCTCACACATGACTACAGAGTTGATTCATACACAACCGCTGTGGGTAATCTTTTTAAAGAACTGACAATATGCACAGCAGCCACTAAATATTAATCCATCTACATAGCACTCTGGACACAGGCACAGGACTCTGCTTTGCATACACAGCTCCCCTTGATTGTCTATCACGTTCCTTTCCTGTCGACCAGTGGAGCAGATGATGGAGACAGCAATGGGAAATGACAGTGATTCTACACAAGCCGATTTAAAATCACCGTCCTGAGTCTTCAACTCTGGGCTCGTTACAAAACAACAGTGTCGGGGGGAACGCGGAGTTGATTACACCTATTAGATGACAAAAGGCGGCGCAGCAGGGGGTGTGGTGTGAACCTGAGGTTTTTTTGTTTTAGTGACACTTTCTGACAGGCAGGGAAATGCTCAATCAACTTGACAGCTGGGCCGTGTTTATGAAACGTGTGAAAGTAACGAAAAAAAAAGCTCACTCAGCTGTGATATTAACGCAGAAGAACTTAACTGGGTGAAGGACAGTGATTAATATGTTTATTAGGAGGCACAAATGTGGCTAAGTTTATGTGTAAGATGCGACAGAATATACAACGATCAAGCATAATATTATGACCACCGTCCTAATATTGTGTAAGTCTCCCTCGTGCCTCCAAATCAGTTGTGACTGTAGTTCGGACTTGTTCCAGTGCATCAGTTTGAGATTTAGTGAGTTTGGAGGCCAGGTCAACACCTTGTGCTGTTCTTCTTTTTGAATTGTTCCTTAAGGGTTTTTGTGTGTGTGTGTCTGTGTCAGGCTGCATCCTGCTGGGGATGGCTGCGGCCATGAAGGAGTGTCATTAGCTGGGTTTACATGGAAACTTTTTTCTCATTCTGATTGAAATAATTCCAATTGAAGGTTTCAGGTCAGCTGTTTGTGAGGTGATCTGTAAATGGTTCACCATTTACATGACTTTCGATCAGTTTGGGGAAAGGAATATTGCACCCCTGTGGGCCTGTTTAGTCTGTGTAAACCCAGCTATTGCTATGGGGGCCTGGTCTAGGTGGGTGCTACATGTCTAAGTAATATCTGCATGAATAGGTCCAGGTCCAAAGGTTTCCCAGCAGAACACTGGATTGTGACATGATTTCATCTCATCTTCCATACTGCTTAATCCTCACGAGGGTCGCGTGATGGTCAACATTATTTATTTCTCCTGTTGGAGGTTTTAATGTTGTGGCTGATCGGTGTATACGCAAATTATTGCATTAACATCAGTGTTACCTTTTTTTTCTGTCAGATGCTTTAGCCTGTTATTAATCCTCCTATAGGTCAGTGAATAAGGCATTGAGGCATAAGAAAATTGTATATATGTGACTTTGCTCTGTGCTTGGAGGCAATGAGCTGTAATTTACAAGCCTGAAACATTTTTCCTAAGACTTTAAAGTTGCAGCATGATGTACTTTGTCTAATGGTAAATTAATATCGATATATCATGCATTGTCAGTAGGTTTCTTAGTGCAACTATGTGCACAAAAATGACTATCATTTGTCAGAAAACGTCTGCAGCCAAAGACCATTTCACATAGAGGAGAGGATTCCTAAGTCAGCAGTGAATGTGATTATAATGTAAAGCCCCAATACCAATGTAAAAACATAAGAGTATGTAGGAATGTAAATACTCCGAAGTAGTTATGCAACTATTTTTAAAGGATGTATAATGACACTAGCTGGAGCATGTGATTTTATACTTGTGGTTCTGAACAGGATTCATTAACGGTGTGGTTACATTTGGATGGTAAATGGGAAAAAAGTTTCTTACCTGAGAGTCAGAGTTGTAGTGCGGAGTCAGTTGCTGTGATGTCGGCCCGACGGTTATTTGCGCCTCTGTGATCCTAACATTTCCTGCGCCCCAAACTTTCACCACACCCAGAATCAACCGATCAGCAGGAGCCAGACCGTTGTGGACAACTTTACTGGTCAGAGTGTTCTAGGTAAAAGAGTTATGGAGAGAAGGATATGATGAGGGTTATTAGAAAAAGATGTACTTCATTTGTATTAAGATGAGCATAAATAAGCAGAAACCTCTATGAAGCCATCGAGACAAAACTGCAGTTCTTCAACTGGCCACTTAAAGTTAATCCCCGTAGGTCTACATGTTAAAATGCCATACTTGGAGGGATGCTACAGGCTGTCTGCCTAGAGACTGCACGACCACCTCCGCTCCACTCACACTCTACCTTTTTGCCCAATTGTGAAATAACCAGGACCCAGCCAGAATCAGGTACTTGCAAAATTGTCACACTAAGCTTCAATACTGGTCTTCAGGAACCGTATGGGTGATGTCAAAGAGGCTGACATAGACTAAAACAAGGTTCATCTTGTTTATTTATTTTAGAATAGTCGTGTAGTCGAGCTCCACCCTCCACTATATATTCACCTTCATTTTCTGCTTGGTCTTTTTATTAAATGAGATTCAACAGTATCTGTGGCACATGTGTGTCATTTTTAGTCAGTTCCTTGTGTTTTGCGCATTCTGATCATTCTGAACAGTTTTAAATCTATGCTTGTATCATGCTGCACTTCTGAGAAAGACACACTTTGGCAGATACATATACTGTACATACACTTAGCTCCTTCATTTTCAATTTTGCCATATACTCACATCCCTTTTAAACTGTTAATTGTTCCTTAGGTTAAATGGCCTAACTATAAAGCACTAAAACTCATAAAAGAACTAAAATAACACGCACACACACGCACACACACACACACACACACACACACACACTGTTCAGATATAGCCAAAATGGCATACGATCTGCTAATCTGCCAGGCAGTACTGGCCTCATTGCCCAACTTATCCTCATCTTCTCACATCTGCCTGTTCACACATACACCCACAAGCGCAAACACATACAAGCCCCCACACACAAAATACACACGCTTACATTCTGTTCCTCCCTCTCTCCCCCTTTGGCTGTCAGACACTGCGCCCGTTTTATCGCCGTGTGAAATTGCTTTGGATTGAGCCTGATGGTAGGCAGAGGACAGCCACAGATGTTTGGCCACGGTATCTCTATGTGAGTACGGTAGACGTGTGCATGAGTGCATGTGTGTATGTTTTGTGATTAAACGTGTGCTCATTAATGTGTGTGTGTGTGTGGATCTTTGCCTGGCGACAAAGCAAATGGGGCTGGGTTAGTCCCATTAGTCCCAGTGATTAGAGCGTTTGTGACATGTCCGAGTCAAACAGCGGCTTGCTAAACGCTTGCTTCTTCCTGAACTTAGCCACAAGGCTTATGCACAGACAGCACAGTCTCCTTGAGCTCCGTGTGTCTTCATGCACTAGGATGGAAGTGCAAACGCACATGCAACTTGAAGTTTGTTGCCGTAGCTATTTTTTTTAATGACTGGCATTGTTGTTTCTCCACATAAAAGGGCAGGTACCAAGGTCGACGGAATGACACAGCTGACGTTGTATTGATCAGTTTGCACAGTGCAATTTTGCAGTTTTAAAAGTATACCCCTAATCTCTACGGCTCAGACCACCTCCTTTTACGAATGCAAGCACACGGGCATATGGCATGAAATGAAATGTTTGTGGCTTCATCTGGCAGCCCTTTTAAGCACTCTGGTGTATCTACAGATAGTAAATCTGCTCTAAGACCATGTCCATGCTAAGTCGGGTGGATTCATAAAAGCCTCCCTTTCACTCTTTCCAGACTTTTCGGACCTCCGAAAACAGAGCTCTGTCCTAACAGGCATCTGGATTGTGTAAATCTCAAAATCCTGGCTTGTCACTGAGAAACTTTACAGAAATATTGTTGTTGTTGACAAAACAGACCTTGGCTGTAATGTCACTGTTTTCAAGAATTAAACCAGGAAGAGGAGGAAAAAACAACAGCCACAATGCCTTGCTGAATTCACTGGTTCTGGTTGTTCTTTGATAAAGCCATGACTCTAAACTTTGCTCTGTGTTTTTGACATCAGTGAAATCAAATCAATCAAATACTCGTCAAAGACTCGTCTTCAGTAGAACTAACTCCCAGTTTGGGTTCAGGGGGCAGACACCCACTTAACATTCAAGGTCAGGCTTAAGACTTTCCTTTCATATATTTTATTTTATTTTATTTTATTTTATTTTATTTTATTTTATTTTATTTATTTTTTTATATAGGATAGGCTTATACTGAACCAACCCTTAGTTATGCTGCTATAGGCCTAGGTTGCACATGTCCCCCTTACTTTTTTCTCTGGCACCAAGCTCCAATCCTCTAATCTCTTCTATATTATACAAGCAACATTCTGCAGTAGCTATCTGTTGTGCAACACTTTCGGGTTGTCATGCAATACCTTGTGTCACAATCCAATTACTTTCTGTTACAATTCACTACTGTTTGTATATATGCCAATATTTTTTTTGTTTTTTATAATTTTTTTTTATGAGTGTTTACTTTTATGTATAACGAAGCTATGGAGACAAAGTAAGTATAAGTATTCTATTCTACTCTATTCTGTTCTATTTTATTCTACTTTTTTAACCTCATCATTTATCTTTTACACAGTTCACACTTTATTGTTGTTACTTTTCTACACTATGTATACTGTTGTAAACTGCAATTTCCCCACTGAGGGACAAATAAAGGTTTTCTATTCTATTCTATTCTATTCTATTCTATTCTATTCTATTCTATTCTATATTACTACTCATGCAATCGTGTGCTACCTCTGTATAGCACGTTAACTGCTGTGTTCTGTTGCCTTCATGCCTGCTCTGGGGGTTTCAGGCCAGGTTTCAGACCCGTGTGCTTTGCAAAGTGTCTTGAGACAATTTGCACTGATAAATGCTATATAAAATCAAATTGAACTGAACTGAATTGAAACCAAAGTTTTAAGAGTCTATTGCTAGGTAGCGACTCCCTGTAATACACTGATATGTGTGGTTGCATGTTCACCTTAACTTCAACAACCACAGAAAAATCAACCACAGAAATCTGTAATCACTGTTAGAAGTATCCTCTAGAGTTCTGCAACAGATGCATGGTGGTCACCGTAGACCTCTGATGTCAAAAACATAAGAGCCAGTCTGGGATTACACAGAGAAACAGAAGCCCAAATCCACAGAAGAACTGTGGGACATCTGCTTGTAGCAAACTGCCAGCCAATTACCCTATTTCCCTGTTTGTTGCAGTTTGTATGAAATGTATTGATAAATGGAAGCTATTTATCGCTTTATTTTTGAAAGCATTCTCACTTTACTTTTAGTGCCGAAAACTTTTGCACGACACAGCACATGAAAGGTTTGTTTTTGTCATTTTGGAATCGTTTTTTTGTGCTTTTTGCCAGCCGAAAGTCCTAAAATGACTCTTTGTGCTGGTGTTTGCGATAAGAGGTTGTCTGAGCAGACAGAAGAGCGAGTGCAATTTTAGTGCTAAAACAAGTACCATAGACACACTCTCATCTGCATTAACGTGGCCACGGTTCCACTCTCGTCACCTCTGAGTGAGCATGTTAGTTTCCAGCCACAATAACAGCTGTGTGGACAACAGAAGCCTTACACCTGATCAGAACAATCTGTTCCACTCGCTGCATCTTTTAACTCTGCAAACTGACTTGATAATGTCCTAAGTGATATATAGTGTTCTCCCTTTTTAAATATATAAAATCACTTTATATTTTTGTCACTCTGACACACTGCTAAACGGTACATTAAAAGCGATGAGAGGAGCAAGACAATAAAATTGAAGCACACCTATAAAAAAAAGCTTGTGCCATCTGTGGTCATAAATCCTCTCCACTATTGAGGGACTGAAATGGTTATTGTTAAATATTTTGTATATGGTGCTTTGTGAAAAGTAATCTGCTTTAAGATCATTGTAGCAGGGATAATAGCAAATGATTCACCCGCTTAAACACTGGTGTGTCACTTTCAAACTGAGCGTGTCAAACTGAAAACTTTCTTTGAGCCAAAACTGTCAAAAGCTCATATTCAAATCACTGGACTTGAATTAGACAATGATTCTTTGCTAATGGCTTCCAACTGTTAGCCTTTGACATCTGCTTCCCACGACTCTGTTCGATGGTAAAGCATGGGCGTATTTGCCGGTCTTAATAATATAATAATAATGATAAAGAAAAAAGAGGAATAAAACGATATGCGTTTGGCCCTTGAACTCACCGATGCTGCTGAAAAGGTGGTCAGAAGATATTGATTTTTCTCCACCGTGTCTGAAAAGAGACAAAGACTGTGAATTACTCACAGAGCAGAGACATGGAGGCACACGGAACAGGTGAGAATGGATGACTTGCAGATATAGAGATAGTGAGAAAATGAAGAAATTAAGATAAAGAAGAATTCACAAGAACCAAGTTAATATTCAGTTGACTGAATGAGTGGATAAATAATCACCTTATTAGGTTTAACAGTGGAGACGTCGTGAAACAAAGTGTTGGCTCATTACTAGGTCCATCCACATTTTGACACATGTTCGATTAAATGAGCAAACAATAGAATGAGGGTAGAATAACTAGATATAAAGGGATGGATGATAACCAGCTGCATGAATGAGTGAACACAGAACTGCTTGCCTAAAGGATGAATGCTTGAATAACTGACGAATGAGTGAGGAGCACACAGATGAGCCGGCCTGACTGACAGCAGAGCGAATAGCTAACCCTCTGAAGGGAGACTAAAACATGCGCAAGTCAAAAAAAATGATAACGCGGCTAAGCAGGTGCTGGACCGAGAGGCAAAGCAAACAAGAAAGACACTGGGAGTCTACATGGCAGACCGTCAGCGAGACGCAGAAGATGGGACAGAGATAAAAGAGAACTGATGAAGAGCATATCTCCAGGCAGCGACATGGGGAATTACTGTAATAGTTTCTGTCACTCCCCTTCTCTGTATTCTTCAATCGCTCTCCCTATCTTCCTCTCTCTCTGCTTTGTCCTAACACAAACATGCCTTTCACAGAGGAGTGTATCTCCTCACGGAGGCACTTCAGAGACTGATTCCTGTGTCTAAGAACGAGTGAGGAATTGGGGAAAGACTCTACTTTAGTTTAACTGTGTGACGCTTCAAGCTGATACTTGGTGACTTGTCCAACTGAAACGATTTGCTCCTTGCGGAACTTACAGACTGGACTCATGCACATTTCTTTGCACGGACATACTAGCGAGTTGCAAACACATGTGCAACTTCATTGTTGCTGTTTTATTTTTTCTATTTGATTGGTGTCATCCTTGGTCCTCCATAAAAGCTCACGCGCCAACGTCAGTTGATGATCTATTGATCAGTTTGCACAGTGTAATTTTACAGTTTTAAAGTGCACCCTCAACTCTGTCGATCAGGCCGGTGAAAAAGTGAGAAAATGAACAGATGTCATGTAAATACAATGTTTGGTATGTGCACGTCAGTCTTTCTAGGTTACATTCTAACTTGGTAAAAAATGTGTCAGCCAGTGGAAACTGAGCCTGCAGCCAATTAGCCTGATGGCTAATAAACACTGAAGAAAAATCACAGATGAGGCTCATGGGAAGGCACTTGATCCTAAACTAAAGCATGCGACATGTTTCGGTTTTGTGTTGTTATGCATTTATGACAGTGGGACTCTAGGGTTTGTACTCATTTAGACAGAAATCCAGCCAGTAGTTGCAGAAAGAGCACAAAGGGACATGACAAAGGGACATGAGGTAAACCCAGAAAATCTGCACTCATTAGGTTCCAACTCTGGGGATCATGAAAGTACTGTGTGTTTTCATTGTACGTCTATCTATTAATTGAACCAGAAACTTATACTATCTAAACAAAATTCTTTGTGCTGGTCTGTGTGATGTAGGTGTTCAAGAGTGACCTCTGACTTACCTATTCCCTCTCCATCATCCCAGAACAATGATCCTTCAGCAGTTCCACTGTCACTCAGGGCAACGATCAGTCCTAAAGGATTCTTCCGACTGAAACAAAAGGGACAGAGAGGGTTGCATCAGTTCGCTGAAGGACAGTGTCTATTTATACCTGCTGCTGAGAGCGAATACATTAACATTCTTGCTGGGGGGGATCCACCTGATCTCACTGCTGCTGGAACAGTCGTCATGTCCTTGCCTGTCTGTCTCGTCCTAATTCTGATCACCACTTTCCTAACACTGACTATCTCATTGGTCGGACAAGCGTTGTGGTTGTTCGAATCCGGGAGCTATATGCTGTGAATATGACCCTGTCTGGAAAGAAAAATGTCTACCTTTCAACCCTCCAGAACCTTAGCTCTTTGGCGGGCACTGATGCACATAGAGAGAAAACACACTTGACACTACACACCAAATAACTTGAAGCTGTGTGTGTTGACCACTCACTTACCTGTAAACTGTCGTGTTCTCTGGTTTCTGCCAGGGTAAGATATATCCTCCTCTGATATGCAGGTTAATGTGGTCCAGGGGTGTTGGCATATTTAACATTTGGCCTCGCACTCCAAGAGCTTTGGCCTGATGAAAGCAGCAATAATTATACGCTATTAAAGCACTTGTAGTACTAAAGGTAATTAACTTTGATTCATTTTATTCTACAAGGTCTTTGTAAGAATTTGCCATTTCTGTGCAGGTAAACTACAAAGCGCTCCATAAAATAGGTGACACCTATAAAAAATGCAGGCGCAAACTTCTTTCTTCCAGTGTTTTTCACTCTATCCTTAGGCGTCTCTCTAACATTTATGCTGAGAGGACAAGTTAAATGAAGGTAACCACTCCTCTCTGTCACCACATGCCCCAATTTTAAATGCTGTTTCACCTTTTCTTTGGTTTATGATGCTGTCAAACGAATACAGAGTCTCCTGACTAGATAGAGACAGAGCATGTTTACTTTTGTTATTAAGGTCCATTTGTTGAGTTTCACCAGCTTAATGATGTTCTCTTGTTGATACTCTACTTTAGGTTTTTCTTTTAGTGTGGCACAGTATTCTTGGTTTTCTTAGATACATATAAGTACACATTTATATTTCTAAAATAAAGTTTAAGACATAATCATGCAGGGCTTTAATTTGTGAGGCAAATGTTGTGGGTGAATTATCAGTCTCTCAGAAGTGGTTACCTCTTTCAATGACAGATATAGTAATTATTCTAGCTCCTCTACTGTTGCACCAGGGTTGTCCTTGAATATGTATGTGCATTTCTATTGTAGTATCACTTCAATGCATTAGACAAGACATTCTATGTTATTGTTTTCTCACCGTGTGGTAGTCGTACCAGCGTGCATTAGGAATGTAGCCATTCACTTCCCTGGCTCCCTGTCAGTCAGAAGAATCAGTTAAAAAGAATAAGTTCAACCAAAAAGTTCAGAAATAAGACAAAAAAAAAAAGAAGTCATTCTGTGATATTTTTATTACCAGATAAAAATAAACAGCGAAACAAAATGCCGTGTTTATAAATGTGCACATACCGCATCCAGAGCAGGGCTGATAAGTAGGGCAGGTCCCCAGAGGAATTGTTTGTAGACGTCCCATGTTTTCTTGTCATTCACAAACCTGTGGGGAAGGAAGTCATTAAGCCTGACTGGGAAAAAAAAGGTTACTGATGCTATCTCATGCATCCTCAACCCAGGCGACTGTTCAAGCACTCATTCAGATTTCAATGTTCTGAAGATGGAAGCCAAATAAACCCCGCAAAGAGTCACCCTGCCAGCTCCTTAAATACCATCTGTGACTTTAGAAGAATCTCTTAAAATGAATAAATGAATGTCTTTTCTCCCCCCCATACAATCTCACACATTTGGATCTGGCAGCTGTCAAGTGCATGTACAGTTAGCATCTACAGAGTCTCACTGGATATACTGTGAAGTGCCTTGCTCAAGGGCTTTTTGAATAACAGCTGTTGTGGCAGGGAAGACGGCACTGAGATTTTTACCCTGTCAAGTTTTACTAATGAGCAGATTTATCAACACAGCATACAGTAGCTCACGGCAAAACTTATGGTTGTGTAAGCAAAGGTGCTGTATCTCTCATTTAACTTAGCTGACAAATGATGTTTAGTTGGAAACGTGATCAAAGCTCTAGATAAAAAGTTACAGTGCCAGTCATCAAGATAAGCTGACTAAATTGTAATGACAGAGTGTTTGTGCTTACTCGTGAAGGACGGGTCTGACTACAGTGCTTCCTTTAGTATGTGCCTCAAACATCAGCGTGTAGAGGTAGGGCAGGAGGCTGTAGCGGATGTTCAGGACGTCCCGGGAAGCATTGCTGAAAGTAGCGTCCCAAGCAACAGGATCTTGTCGCTAACAGGGGAAAAAAAAGGAATTCAAAATGATCTTTATGAACAACAATCAGTTCTAATAAAAAGTGTTAATTGATTACTGTACTTATTATGACAAAAATGTCTAAAAATATGTTTTGGCTTTTTGGTCATGATCTTGTTGCACCATTGTTTCTGATGGTAGATGTCAGGCTCATTAGTGCTTATCATTTTGGACTGAGGTATTTTGTATTTATGGTGATTTAAAATTCATACGGCCAACTGTAACTCCTGCTTGTAACTCGAGTTGGAAAGTTGCCGGGAGAAGTGTTGAGGCACGTGAAGTAAATACATCTACAGCTTTGTTTCTACTGCATGGTACGATTTGACTCAATTTCACTCACTTTTAGTGCTGGATGTTTGTCCCTGTTTGATTTTCCAGTACAGATCATACCCTTCCAGTTTAGGAAAAATCCTTTCAGTTGTCCATGACGTGGTTTTGTGGAGTGACACTATTTTAATCTGGGACAAGTGAATAAAAGGAAATTGTGGTCTTTGTTGTAGGTGGCTTAGTGAACCGGTGGGTTTGGTGTAACTGTCTTAGTGGTAAGTCTCATGGCCAGTCAGTGGCCTGCAATGTTCTCCCATCCCCTTTTAGTATCTGCTCAGATTGCTTTGAACTTGACTATCACAGCACTATCACAAATGGAAAACCAAAAAAAAAAAAAAAAAAGTAGATTTGAGCTGAGCCCTACCATCCAGAGGAAATTAGGATTTAAGATTTCTCGATCGGTCGGTGCCTGGTAACTGGAAGCATTTTGAGCATCTGATGTGCACTGAATGACTTTCTCATTTCCATGGTCCAGTTTTGCTTTTAAAGCTTCACAGTCATGGTTGACACACGATGCCCAGTCAGTGTAAACTCAGTCAACGAAAAGTAATTTCCTCCTGGGATCTATAAAGTAATTATGATTCTGATGTGCTCATGTGCAGTACATCATGCTAAAAGGCTCGGAGTAAACTGCATGTTTAAAAAAAAATCAACATTGTCCAATGATGATCCACACAGAAGACAGAGAAGAAACACCACTGTTCTTGCAGTGTAATGTAGAGCCAGTCCTAAAATCACTGGTATAAGATACAATGCTCAATCTAATTCATCAGTATTTTCTTCCATTTGACTTCTGTTTCACTTCTTACAGGCTTCCATTTTCCATATGTTTCACTAATGTCACAAAATAAAAGGCTCTTAGGGTAAGCACTAATGCGTGTGTTCGGCAAATATAACAATATCTGAAGTGTAAGCTTTCCCAAATCCAATAAAAAGCATGATAGTATTACCTTCTCTCCAGGATGAGCTCTAGCACACTGAATAAAAACTGCACAATGGATGTGCTAGTTATAAAGGGCCTTTTTAAAATAAGCTGTGACCCAAAAACTAATGTAGTTAGTCACAGAAAAAACACTACCTGAATATATTATTTATATCTTTCATTTACTAATGGGAGTGTATTGCAAAAACATGATTGTCCAAATCCTTTACATTATTTGCTGGAGCCCTATGCACAATGTTTCTATGTGTAAAGACATCTAAAGCCTCACCAACTTGCTGTGCATAGTTACCATAAGCTATTAGTGGACAATAGTTTTTTGGGTGTTTTTGTTTAAGGGAAGGTCAATCTGCAGTCCAATCAGCACTTGATGATAAAGTTCCTATGTTTCTGTTTTTCTATTGTAAGTGGGGCGTTTTTTTTTTTTTTTGTGATATTCCCCAAATCATTCCATTTATCTCGTGAGTCATGTCTTGAAGAGGGACTGACAGCAACACTGGCTAGCATAACCAGAAATATACTTATGGCCGCCATGGATTCATACTGATAAATGATGCTGTCAGACACTGCTCTGACATTTACCTAATTTTAATTGGCAACGAGTGTAGCATCTCCTTAGGAGACAAGGACAGAAAAGGAGGACACGGTGTACTGTGATTTTGAGGATATGGGCCAATCTAAAAGTGCTCATTTTCAGGAACTGTAGTGAGGACAATAATCAGTCTGGTCAAGTATACATACACACACAGACACACGGGATCATGAAGATTTCCAGCTGAACCGTGTCATCACCATATGCTTCTCCCTATGATGCTATATATGTGTGTACTGTATTTGGCACGCTTGTGTTTGGGCTACCTTCCTGTGTTCTATGTATGAGCCTGTGCCTCCTGTCTTCCCGTCTTCTTACAAAGACATTTTAAAATTACAGCATATAATCATAAAAATAATCACCGACTGAAATTTTCTTCCCAGCAGCAGTTTAACATTGTCATATTTGATCATAATTATTAACTGTAGCACAGTGGCTACTAACTACAGACCAAACAGCACATGATTGAACAAGGAACATTTTCATTATCTTATGACCCAAGGAGTTTACCAGATTATCATTTAATTTTCCAAGAAAATTTACAAGATTGTAATTATCTGGAAACCCAGGAGTTCCACCTGCCCCCCACCCCCCCACCCCCCCCTTCATCTAAACCTCCTTTTGCACCTTTCATGCCATGCAATCAGATGTGTTCACTGGGAAGCAATTATCACACTAACTTGTGAAAGTATGTGTGAGAGATAGGAAGTGTCAACATGAATCTGAACACATGTATGAGCTTATGTTGATTAAACAGATTGACAGGTACGGATAAGTTACTATGTCAGTCTAGATAAAGTGGTGGGTGTTGTATTTCAGACCCAAACTGAGTGTAGTCATTATCAGACATGTGTTTTTGTATTTTTTGTCCACGAGTCTCTTTTGTTCCAAGCAGAAATGGACGTGGGAAGAAACCCAAAGTGCAGTGTTGAATTATCCTGTACATCTAGTATTCACTGATGAATTAATGACAGTGTAGTGAGTCCATTAAGGAAAGATTATGATAAATATCCCTAGGGCAACATACAATGTAGAGGTTACAATACTACTGTTACTGATTTTAATTTTAGATCCATAGCTGTTCCTTCACATAAGGTCGTGGCAAATTAAAGAAATAGGAATTACCTTGTCCTAGAGAACTGGACCAACCGCTCATGACTACATATGGTGCAGCTATTCTGAAAAACGTTCTTTGTTTAGTGGTCATGTATCAAACATGTCTTAAAAGAAATGACCTGAATGTTGTAGACTTGCTGGCGACTAATGAATTTTTGAAATAAGAGAAGCAAGTTCTTGGTAGTCAGTCGACAAAATAATTTGAACGATTTTGTTTACGGAGGTCTGAATCAGATGATGAGTTTTTAAAGCTGAGAAATTAGCGGTACATGACTTGCACACAAGAGGTAGAATTGTCAACAGCATAATCTCAAAAACTTGGGATGTACTTTTCAACGTTCATTCACACCAATCTTGTGTGACTTGACAGTTATACCACTGTCTGTTAGGCCCTCAAGGCAGACGTTTTATCTGCGGAAAACCCAAGGGGGTATTGATGGAGAGATGCGTGGAGGGTGAAAAGCAGACAGAGAACCCATCCCATGCATTCACATAATTTATGGCCACATTTATAATGGCAAAAGGCCTTGTGACACACACTGCAGACAGATACATGCGCACATACACGCACCGCTTCAAAAAAAAAAAAAAAATCACTCCTCTACTGCCTCACCCCATCTAATAAATTTTTTGAGTTTCACATGAGAAAAAGAGATGAACAATAATATGTCTCTTTGGGTGAATAACAATATACAGTCCATGACTCCAGTGTGACTTCACTGCTGAAAGGAGACTTAGTGGAGAAAATATCTGGTTTAATTAATTTTGCTCTGATAGGACTGTGGAAACTGCAGTATGTTGCTGGTGCAGTGAAATTATCTCGAGGTCAACAATGGAAGTTGTCTGAGGGCAAAGAGACACTCGGTGTGACGGCGTTCCAAGAATGACTCTGCAAAAACTCTCCTTTCTCTTTCTCTCTCCGCTGTGTCTGACCTTGTGTGCTCCCTGCTTTGGTTTGTGGCGTTAATAGTTTTTCGTCAAATGCTTTGTTAAGCAGCCTGTAGGTGACAGTTGTTCACTGTCTGATGACGTGGGAATTTATGAGGCAGACTGCACATCTAGCTCACCTTGATTGTCTTTTCTCCCAACTCACAGTCCCGGTTTGTGTATGTTGTTCTGCTCTCAGTGGGATTTCTGGCACAACTTCACCTTCTTTGAAGGTGCAGGGAGGAGGGTAAGAGGTATGAAGTGGGCAAAGCTCCAGGAACACTTGAACAACTTTATTAGACCAATGTGTTGGTTGGTTTAAACAGAGGCATCCTATAACAGTTGACCAGTTCTCCTCTCGCGAAGCACTCTTCTGTCACAAATCCTGTGGCTGTGGGTACATTCTTTATTCAGCCTTGTTCCCCCTCTCATATCCTTATCACTGCTTTGTGTCACAACTATTTAACTTGCAAAATTGCCATCTTGTTTTATTCCCAACCAATTTTGGCCCCCTATATTTTTTTTCTTTCTTCTCTCTGTCTCATAGCCCATGCACATCCCTCAGCCTACCTATTCCGTTATCTGTGTTTGTTTGTCAGTGTTTTCCTCTTAGTCATCTTTTCTTTTGCTTCCATTTGGTATAAACACCCATACTGTTCTTTCATCAATTCTCACTATGTCCCTCTTGCTCTTTGTCTCTACCTCTCAATCTGTTATTTTGTGCCTCTCCTCCTCTCCTGCTGTGCGTGTGCTTTTTTCCCTGTCAGTTATACCCATGTTTAAACACCCATTTGCAAGCCATTATTAAATGATTGGAATCGTGGGGTGCATGGGTCTGTGGAGTAGAGGTTAGATGCTGTGCATTGGTGCCCAGATCACCTTGAGAATTCAATTATATCCCTCCACTCCATGTCGTTAAAAAGCACCAGCACGGACGCACACGCAAACACATGCACACAAACACACAGCCACATACCCGCGCACACACTAATGTGTCCTGTCTAGTATTGCAGACTCCAGTGTAGAGAAATTTCGCCCGGTGGGATCGATCTCCGGACGGGCGTTATTGGATTTCTCAGATGTGTTCCAACGCTCTGAAAGGTCACCGCTAGAATGAATGCCACCGACACTACAGCGTCAAACAAGTCTGTCGTTCTGTGTGTTTGTGTATATGTCAGACACAGATTAGAAGAGAGATGATAAAGGACATGGTAAGGAATGGAGTTTGCAATTTTTGCGTACAAAAGGACCTGGTAGGTCAAGAGGTAGAGTAAGGTAGAGTAAGCGAGGCCCAGGGCTTGGTGTCATTTAAGGCCGGGAAAATGACAGGATTCATGTCTTGGGTTAAAGCGGAGGAAGTTTCAGTCTAAATGAGCAGTATGTCTTAGGAGTTGCTAGGCTTTTGTGAATATACTGTACCATGGTGTTTATGGACTTACCAGGATTTACAGGACTATTTTACTATAAGTAAAATCTGTTTTTAAAAACACGATTTTTAAAAATTGTATGTGATTCTAGGGACATGATTCCCAAATGCAACTATGATTTGGTCTATGCTGTCTACACACTAAGTATTTTATTCCACTGAAGGGCACTCAGTAGATTTGTTATCTCTGTTACTAGTGAGTAAAAGTAAAAGACAAACTATTTCTGACAAATAATGAAATTGTCTGTGTTTTTTTTGTTTTTTTTTATCTTTTTGCAATTTCTATCACCTGAAGTCATTTTTGTACATGTGGGAATTTTAGCTATTCTAAAAAAGGAATTGTTGCTGGACTTGTGGGAGTGACATTATTTTATCACACAGCTAGAGAGTAAGATGACATTTCTCTGAGAAAAGTAAAAAGCGCTGCAGCTTAAAAGGCATCATTTTATACTGTAATTGTATATGACAATAGTTTTGTGAGGAATGGTAAAATTGTCGTGGTTATGTCAAAATCCTGGGTGTGTGTGTGTGTGTGTGTGGGGGGGGGGGGGGGGGGGTGGCTAAGGACCTCCATGCATCGTGGCCAATCTGATGACAATTGACCAGCTTGAGGGACGTGTGTCTACAACTTGCATTAACATCCATCTCCAACCTGCTCTACAGATCCAATCTCAGTTTTGTGACATTGTTTGGGACGTTAGTGACATCGTTTGAGACGTTAGTGACATCATTTGGGGTGCAGAAGAATGTTTTTTGACAGTGGCCAACTCCAATGGGTCTGCGCTGTTTCATGTGTATATGTTCGTTATGCGTCATGACTTGGGCACACATGCTAAGTTGTTATTTACTGATCTCCACCCTACATGACATGTACTCCTGTAGAAACTTCATCTAAAATGACAGAAACCATCCTTGAAAAAAAATTATTTGACATTTATTTTAGTGATTTAGTTTGGCCCAAGTCCCATCCATGAACATGCAGGGGGTGGGGCTTATGACCTGTACTGCAGCCAGACACCAGGGGGAGCTCTACTTGCTTGGGCTTTACTTTAGAGGAGCAGTTCCACCATGCGTCTTTATACTGAGTATGGTTGCAACTCGCTGCTAGATTCCACAAAATCCAACATAAAGGTTAAGCCAAGTTGGCTTTTGTGCACAAAAGCAAGTTGGCTCAATGCATGAACCAACCAACCAAAACTAAGGAATGGGAAACAGACATAATAGATCATTGACCAGTACATGTGTTTTATTGTTTGTTTTTTTGACTCACCCGGTTACCCAAGCCATTGTGGTTGCGTGAGTAGGGATAGAAAGCCCCCAGCTGCATCCAACGAAGACACATCTCATACTCAGCTGCATTGAAGAATCCACATATGTCTGCCCCGGTCTGAAAGAATGTGAAAGACAGAGAAGTTGAGTACATGTGTCTGCGTGACGACCAGGACAAAGACGGACAGAGAGGAGAAAAGTCGAGCGGGTGCAACTACTAAGACTGCATTTCAAGCACAGGGACAGGGTTCTAGCCACTTTCATTACAAGTATCGTGTTTCTGACCTGCCCTTGTGCATTATGACCCTGCAGCTGGGTTGGGAGGTTGTGCAAATGATTTTCCATGTAAGGATCAATAAGGTGTCGGATAATAATTATTATTAGGAGAAATGACAAAAGGACAGTATGTGAAAAGAAGAGATGGAAATAAACACAAAGATAAAGGGGGCAAACAAGAGCCAGGACAGAAATGTAAAAATGTTACTTTGATTAAGAACTACTCAGTTTATAAGAAACTCTTATCAATCACGATGGACCAGCACAAGGCCTCTGGGTTGGGTTGGGGTTTGTCATGACATGTTTCACATTGTGTATCTAGATGTCCTTTGATCAGATGGTCAAGTAAACAAAACCACATCTCTCAAGCTGCTGTAATCTATTTAGAGAGGACAAGGTCACACAAATAAGATTATGTGTTGTCAAAACCAGGATCAGATGATGATACTTACGTAAGGAATGCCAAACAGACTGAACTCCATCATACCTGCAGAAAAAGAGAAATATAGGAAGTCAAAGATGGATTATTATTTTTATGATATTTCTCTTCTTTATGTATAAAATATCATAATATTCTCAGATTACTACAGACTGCCATCAACAATTGTATATGTACCTATGATGGATTTATATAGCTGATCCCAGCTGGCATTGTTGTCTCCCAACCAATGTCCAGCCCATTTTCCACTGGAGGGGTAAGTGGACCTGGTCACCACAATGCCTCTTTTACCTGTCACATTTAGCAGGGCACTGTACAGAGAAGAGAGACTCAGGATTTAGATCAAACATGGAATATTACAAACACACGAAGCATAGTAATTCACATAAGTGTACATATGTCTCCTTTGAAAGTACTTTCATTATAAAACAAAAACAGACATTAATTGTGCATTTTTCTGTAGCTAAAGCTGCATTCTGGCCACCCTGTGGTGAGAAGACAATTTTACCACAAGGACCAGTGTACTTTCATATGGACAATTATTATCAGAATTGAGATTGTATCTGGAAGATATCAGAAATCTATCTTCTGTGGCAGAGTTTTCCTTTAAATGCCTCCACAATTAGAACTTTCGGGTTTCTGCACTTATACGGTGTGTGACCGGAATGTGTTCGGATTATGGATGTCTTTTTGTCTCCTTTCAGACATAGTTCACTGATAAACTCTCAGATAAATACCTTTAAATGAAAAAAAATACCTGCCCTCTTGCAGGGCATTTACACTCACTTGCCAGTTCATTAGGTATACTTGTGTACACAAATATATTCAGTATAACAGTTCTGCTCTATATCTTATCACCTTTCTTATGCTATTCCAGCATAAATCTGACTTCAGGATTGTCACAACCCAAACTCTTACGTATACTTTTGTTTTTCCTAGTGTACCTAATGAACTTGTAAGTGAGTGTATTTACTGTGCTTTAATGCTTAGTAATGCAACAACAAATGCATGGGTTGGCATGCAACAAAACTGGGCTGTAAATGCACAGAAAGGCAAACACACACATATAAACTTACTCATAGGTGGGCTTGGTGTGGGACCAGCCGTAGAGGTTGTGAACATCGTAGTGTCTGACTTTCTTTCCATCACTGAGTATCTGCTCGCTGTTCATGCACAGAGTCTTATGGTTTAATCCAAGATGTTTGGACTCCAGGGCTTTGGGGGTTCACAAACACACATCGTCATTTGACTCGCCTTTCCATGATTATGTTACAGCATAATGACCTAATCACAACACTAGAAAAACAAATAGAATTGTGTGTTTCTTACGTGGCATATATGGAGGGTTCTCCAGAAGTGGATTTCCAAGACACTTCCCTCCAACTGTACCATGGACAAAACTGGCAGGCTCATTCATGTCCTTCAGATGAAGACAGTAGGTAATGGAAGTTGAAAGAAAAGTTGAAAATCACTTCGATGATTTAAAAATGCTATTAAAATTATTTTGTTCAAATGTTCTCTTTCAGGGCTTACAATCCAAATGCCATCAAACTTGGTGTTGTCATAGAAATCCTTGATTTCCTGCTGCCACCATTTGGCTGTTGAAGTGCGGAAGAAGTCGGGGAATGCTGTGTACGCCCTGTAGAGCTGAAATTGGGACAGTCAAGTGATCAGGAAATTGACTGCTGAAAGTGAATAGACTTCAGCATTGATTTGTGTCTACAGATGTAATGTTCAGGCATATTTTTCAACATGTTGCAAGATAGAAAGTGCTGTGTGTCTTGGGATGATTATGCAAAATATTGTACCTCTACTTGGGTGTCCCAGTCCAGAGATGTATCAACTGTGACATTGGGATAATCGGGCCAGACCTGAAGAAAAAAAAGTTAAAAAGGCTAAGAATCATGGTTTTTAATCTTTTTTCACCAGTACATTCTTGAGTTTCATTAGGCTTTGTATGACCATCCATTCTTTCTTACCTTCCCCCACACAATGTCATCACTGAAGTTTGATGGCCACTTGATGAAGACATCCGCTGCTTTACCTCTTTCAAAAGCAGGGTAATAACGTGTTTCATTGCCTGAGATGGCCGGATCCTGGAATTAAATGCATATAATTGTTCAGTATTCAGTGGTGGAGAGTCACTGGTGTTTCACTAATTTAACATTTATCCTTATATATGGACACCTTTAATTTAATACCTACACCAGTTGCTATTTGTTTGTCCAAGCATGTGACAGTATATACAATATAATGACATTACCAGAATGAAGATGAATCTCATGCCCTCTCCTCTCATGGTGTTAACCAATTCAGGCAGTCCTGCAAACTCTGGGTCCAGGACAAAGTCCAGCTGACGATCCATATAGTCAATGTCTGCATACTGCACATCCTGCAGCAGATGCCAGTAAAAACAAATGAATGAATTGTACAGTGACTCTGTTTGCTACATATTCAGCTCCATGAACTTTACAGAGCAACATTTAATTAAATAAGGTGTTTTTAATAGAATGTGTTATTATTTAAATCTAACTTTCTTGTCATTGGTTTCAGAAAATAAATAGTGTATTTTGCTCAAGTGGCATTGTGCGTTGGGTAAATTCACCTCATCATATGGAACACTTAATCTGCTTCGGTTGCCTGCTCTGTACGTAGAAAGTAAAGTTCAGCTAGTCTGTGAAACTAGTTAATGTGCAGCCTTTTTAAGTGGATACATTTTCTGCTATCTTTCATTCCAGTTAATGATGCAGGAGTCTTTTTGGCTGGCGTCAGCTCCTTACAGGTTGGGCCTTTGTGAAAGCATATTCCTGGGATCACTTGATTATCAACGGAAATTCTTGTGTTCTGTTCTGCATGATGAAGAGGACTAGATTCTGGCCTGTTTCCTCATGGGGCATTTTGCCACAGTGAGAAAGCTCACATTTTGCCTAAATTGAACTTCCCTTTTTTGTTATAATCTTCATTCTCTACGCTGTTTTGCCAAAATGTTATCCAAACATGCACCCTAAATCTCACTGTTAGAAAGGAGTATCTGGTGCCTGATACAAACTGGAAATGTCTAGACACTGTGAAACCGACTATGGACAGGATTTCAAATGACATTATAGGTCACATTTGATTAGGTTAGACTGAATGCACCCAGTTTAATCTATGTCAGTCTCTCAATTTTGCTGCATCCCAAGAACTAATTTTATCTGACTTGCTTTTTGTGTGCATAAAGCAGTTATATTCTAAATTATGGGTAAATATTGCGTTGGATTTATCTCAGTCTATTCCACTGAGTGCATGTCTCTGTACCTGCAGTGGACAAGAAGAAGCTTTCAGATCACATTTGCTCAGATGAGGGCAATGGAATGATTCACTGTGGTGAAGCACTGACTAAATGAAATCAGAGTCTGTATAAATGCTGGCAAACATACTAGGGTATAATCGGATCAGATGTTGCAATGTGTCCTGTAACACTGTGTCACAGATACTGTGTGTGATATACCTCCAGTTGTGTCCAAATGTTTGGGAGCCCAAAGGCTATCTCTCATGTAAAACTGGATATAATCGGAATAAAGTTTGGGGATTTGAACCCAGAACAAAGTACTGGCATCTAAACTAAAGCCAGAACTGATTGTGCCAGATGTCAGATTATTATTTTAAGCAAATATGGGCTTGCTCAATGTCAAATGATTGTTAGACAGAACATTTCTAAGAGGGGCAGTGTCCGGCAGTTTGAAAACACTTTCCAAAAATTGATCAGTTCTATCCAGACCACAATTTGGCAGACCAAAAGTAAACCCACCTGCGAGACAATCAATACTTTAAACTTGGTCTACTGAGACATAGAGATTCTCACTTACACAGAATATGTGAATATACAGAACAGCCAGCCTGGTCAAAAGAAGCCTTTTAATAACTTTCATAAGCATTTCTCAAAAGGGAAAACAAGACCAAAGTCATATCTGCATTTGAAAATAGATGATAGGGAAAACGAGCCCATTTACTAATTTATCCAAGTTAGCACTGTGTGGCACTAACAGAAGCAAGAATGATACTGCAGTGCATCTGTTCCACAATGAAACATGGAACTTGGTGACGGGAATATTCAAGTCGGGGGAGTTTTACTACTCTGCAGTTGGACACCCCCTCTAAATCAACTTTACCCCAGCCAAGGAGAAGTAGCACTCCATTCTTTAGAGACATGCTACAACCTCTGATTTGCATCTTTGTGGAGAAGGATTTATACTGCAGCAGGATAATGAGCCAAAACACATCTCGAAGTTTTGCAGAACTACTTGAAGATCAAAAAAGGCCAAGGAGTGCTGACTGTTGCGGACTTTCTTCCATAGTCAACTGACCCTACACAGAACAGTTTTGTTTTTTGTTTTTGATTGCTAACAACACCACCTTCTGCCCCAGAAGTGTATTCAGTACTCTTGTATGGTGGTGCTGTACAGCTGAATTTAGACATCTCAAAGTTGTCCCAGAACTTACATAGGGTATACCAGCTGCCCTCATCTCAGTGTACAGATCCTTTATTTCCTTGTCGTCCTTGTAACCATAGCGACAGAGCTGGAACCCAAGGGACCAGTAGGCTGGCATAACAGGTCTCCCAATGAGCTGTTAAGAAGAAAAGAAAAGAAAGGAAGTCAAAACAGTTCACCACTGCAAGTTGTTCTGTAGAAAAACAGGACATCGTCCACAAAGTGCTTGTTTGATTGTTTGTGTGTGTGTGTCGGTGTATGTGTGTTTAGATTGGCTAAATGAGAGAACGCAACGAAGCGAGGAACTCCCAGCTGCTGCAGTCCATCAACAGAGGCCCGAGGCCAGACACAAAACACACAGACACCAACATCAACAGTCCAGGAAGACTAACCGCAGTGTACTCCTGCACCACCATCTCAGGTGTAGGGCCCAGGACCATGTAGAAATCCAGGATGCCTCCCAGAGTTCTATAGGTCAAAGCTGGAGTAGGCTGGAAAGTCACATCTAGACACAAAGGAGATAAGTCATTTATGTCCCTTAAAAAACACAGAGTTAAATGTGAGTGTGATCACTGTACATCAGTGCAACGATGGGAAAATAACGAACTTACACTTTTATTTTTCAAGTACAGTGTGTAACATACAGTGAGAGCCTCTTAATTAATCTCTTAACTTATTACTTTCAGAATAGTTTGGACATTAAAATACATTTGTTTCTGTTGTTTCATATATTTTTATAATACTGCATGCATGATGTGTGTTTAGTTGCTTCTGTTTAGTGCTCATTATGCAAATATGCAAAGTAGAACGTTCTCATTCCGCTGCAGTGGCCTTACATGAGACACCCGGTCAAAGGACGTGTTCTCAAGACTTGAAGATGGCTTTACTCATTAATTCATATATGCTCACTGCATATGTAATTGTGTGTCACTCTGTGTGTGTATATGTGGTTGGTTGCATTTGCGTGTGGCACATGCATAGGCGCTTGCAACGTATGTGTTTATGTGTGCACGGCGTCTGTATGACTCGTGCACATGTGTTTGGGTGTTTCTCTCACCCATCGCATTGCTATTAAGCAGCAGCACGCCGTGAGCATCAGTGGTGTCCTCAAGGCCCATGTAGAAGGGATGGACTCCGTAGCAGTTCATCTTATACTGCACCAGAGAGACACAGAAAGTGAGCATCAAAGGGAACATGTGAAATGGGTGAATGTTGGTTAAAGGACTTGTGAGTGTGTGGTCAGTGTGGAACGCCGGAGAACCCCTCCGTACACTTTTGTTTGCACCTGACAATTCTTTTTCTATTTGTGTGTGACGATGGGTCCACAGTGATTTTCCCCAGAGTAAGGAAAACTCTTCAAACAGCTGTCTTTTAGGCAAATGAGTGTGAACTACACAAAACATGTTTTTAAAATCCCTTCCTGTGTTTGTCATATCATTTAAACAAGGACGACTGGCCTGAGCTTGGCGGCATCAACAGAAAACTGGGAGGTCATTTAAGTTCCTGTGAGGTGCTTTAACAAAATCTAGAAGTCCAAAATTTAGCACAGATGGCATTAAAATGAATGACTGGAGCTTGGTAGTTACTGAGTGCCAAAGAGCTTCACAAACAAGTTGCATTTGCTTACAGCACATTGATGCATGTATATATACACGCGCTATAGTGCTTCAGTAATTATGCACATGCAGCAACATACTGTAGTGGGAATGAATATGGACTTTATAAGGGTTCCTCTTGTCACTACTTAGACGGAGGGAACTAGACAGACTGAACAAAGAGGGGCAGATAAAAAGGTGGCGGGGGACAGGAAATCTACTACTTTCAGATGTTGCTATCCTGCGATGAACACTCACGGGCACGTCACCCTCCATCAGCCTCCTGCCCTGCTGGTACATAAGAAGTTGTTAAACTGCAATGCGGCTCCTAGGACTTTCCTCTGTCATTTAGGAAGCGTGCTTTACTTGCCAAGCGTGTGAGTGTTCGTGTGGCCCTGCTACATGGTGTGATGGCCCTGGCTCAACAAGGAGGAAGGTCATTAGCTTGTCTGCTATGTACAGCATTGCCTTGGTCTCTTTCTATCAGTCCTTCTAGAGTTTTCTCTGTCAACTGATGTATGGACACAGGTTTTAATTCAGAACCCATTTAGAATAAAATGTAACTATATGACTGTAGATGTTGTCAAAATAAACAACTATGATACCCCCTCAACAGTATATAGGAAAGTCAATCCTCTTGCCTCTTATTTAAACTGTTAGTTAGCACTTTTACTAGTCTTTCCCAATGTGTTATTAAATCAGACTCAGTCAGGGTAGATACAGAGCCCATGTCATCCTGTGCCCTACATCTTCTCTTATTTTGCTCTCCATTTTCTTTTCCATCTTTTTCCCCCTCTAACTTCAGTTACCCCGCTTGCCGAGGGCCCCCCGTAACGAGGAGCTGTTGTGACAGCTCAGCAATTATGCCTGATAATGCTGATACAGGTGCAAAGCCTCACCCTGTCTGACCTTGACACCGTTAGGGAAAACATGATGGCGCTCCACAACCACGGCTCACGTCAACGGAACCACATCAAAGTGACGTGAGTGAGAGAAGGGTGAGTTTGCAAGGTTATTTACCAGTCACCTCTGCATTCTCCGGAGGGCGCAGTGTTAAAAGATATTCAGCACAGGGTGCCCTACTACATGTGCAATAACATGCACAAAATTCGTTTTGATCAGACATGCCGGTGGTTAAATAAGAGGGCAAAAACTGGTGTTGCTGTGTTTTTTGGAGGGCTTTTGGCAAATCTAAACTGGACTTTCTATTATTATGAATGGTTGTGATGAACTTTCACATATATCTTTTGTTTAAAGTAGACGCAGATGATAATGTATGCGCTCTGGAGAGTCTTCTTTGCTTGTCTGGATGATGTGTGTTGGATTGGCTGGATCATCCATTCCAACAATATATAACCATCCATGGATGCTCCCTGTGTTTACCTGCATTACTTGCTTAAGTAAGTAGGAAATAATCAAATCTCACATCTATGCATGAAACAACTTTGAGTTAAGTCTCCTATCACTTTTGAGCCCCTGAAAACTGGGGACTGTGCATAAAAATGCTTGTAATTCCTGCATTATATGCACAATTCAATCTGTCTGAATAAACAGCTAATATCCCCCAAAGAATATGTTAGTCCAAACATATATGGACCTAACTGGTGTATATATAGTAGGTGTGATGGTGTATGTGTATGTGCTCGAGTGTGATCCTTACACCAGGAGGCTGGTCCTTGGAGAACATTCCCCAGGTGTGGTAGTTGAGATCGTGCTTAAAGCTGGGATGCTCTGTCTCCCCAAAGCCGTACACAAACTGAGACGGCAGACGGGTCGACACTTGGATGAACATGTCTGAGAAGGTAAAACCTGGCATAGAGGAGTCCCAGCTGAGAGAAGTGACAGAGGATTAAATCGGTGAGACACAGAGAGGGAGAGAGGGAATTATTGTCAAAGGGAGTTATTCACAATATGTTTGACACCAATAAGCATAATCACACATAGGAGCTGCAGGCATCCCTTCAACATACTTCATAAATTTTAATTAGTCAAAATTCAGCTGACACTTCTAAAAAAACAGCGACGGCTTAGCTACAAAATAATGTCACCCTCGCTTTGAGATACGCTTTGAATAGACTCCAATGCTGCGCTGCTTGCGGCAGAGATACACAACGATCCTGAGCACATCTGATTGGTTAACAACACCAGGGGAGCTCACTCAGCATTGTGCCTTTAATCTCTCTGGGTGGAGGGGTAGTTGAGAAGGATTTTTATTTTTATTTTTATTTTTTTTTCCCATGTCACATTTTATTGCATGCTAATAGGAGCATCTATATTACCCTGAAATTGTCTGGTGAATCATTGCCCAGAGGGGGCCAGTTTAAGGAAATTTAAGTTAGATTAGTTATGAAAACAAAAAATAAGACATAATGCATATTCATTTGTCGAATTAATGTAACATAGCATAATATTTATTTATTTATTAATATTTCCTTAAGGGGAAATGCATACACAGGCAAAACCTTTTTTTCCCCCATGCTAAGCTGCTTCTATAAAATGTCCTGTATCACACTACTGGAAAGAAATGTGCAAAGTACTCATTTAGTTGTTTATTCTGCTACTCATTTTTTCTAATTGACTCTTTTGCACACTATTGCATATTTGATGAGTAAATTTGCATATTTAAAGTAAAGTTTAATTTAAAATACAGTAAGCAATAAACTGAAGACATTCAGGATTTCTGTTGGTTGAGCTACAAATCTCCACTTCAGTAGAGCTTAAATACACCACTCGTCAAAGTTTTATTCCCATCTATATTTGAATGATTGATCACATGTTCATTCATATAGGGTGCATTCATATTCATATGTCATACATAATCATGAATTATATAACATTATATTTATAAAAACAATAAATAAATCCAATAATAACACAACAATAAAGTCTTTTTTTAACGAGTGGTCATAAAGGTTTCATTTTCAAATTTTAAGTACTGTGGTATATGCCACTTTGTCTTAGAATATAGAAAGTAAACTATAAGAACATGCTTTATCTTTTCCTGCAGCCTCAGATACAACAATACAACCCCCAAAGAATAGTCATGACAAATTCTCACATCTTGGTTCCTGTGCTCTTCCTTACGACCTGGATGCCAAATGGGTTTTGGGAAACAGTGACCTTGTAAAGCCTCTTGTTCTCATCACCCTCTGGAACAGAAGGAACTGACAGAGGCACTGGTACCTCATAGCGAGGTGTGGCCGGGTCCCAGATCTGAACATGGAGGAATTGTTAGTGAGTGTGTGACTTTATGTGGAGTAGCCATGCAGGACATGGGCTTAAAAAATAGCCAGATAAGGGACTCAGGGAAAAACGACAACACGGAAAAGACATAAATAAATGAATGCACCTCTGGCAGCACAAAATCCACATAAACACCCACAGAGACACACACCTTGAACTGCAGCATGTCGCCGGTGTGGTAAAGGATCTCGACACGGAGCGAGTCGATGTTCGGAGAGTCTGGGTAGCTGCTACGACTGTACTTCTTGTTCCGAGTGATGTCAACTGTCATGCCTGTGCTGGTTTCTCTGGATGATGTAACAGAGTAGCCATAGTCTTTTGGGTAGAAGCACCATGGAACACCTTCTATGGTACCTGGCTGTTTTTTTGCACAGAAAAGGAAGCTTTTTCAAACTCTAGAAATATTGTGTACATATGCAAACACCACCCGAGCGAGCCCCTCCTTACCTTCCAGATGCAGCCTCTGGCCAAGCACTTAGCCTCATCAGAGTGCTCCTCTGGATAGCAGTCAATGCGCTGGAATTCTTCCTCCGCCTCCTCCCACTTGATCAGGTAAGACTCCCCCAGGGCTAAGGAGAGGCCACGCAGGAACAGAACCTGTGAAAGCGATGAAGAATGGTCGGAAGGAAAAACATTTTAATAATGTAGCCATTACTAACACAAGGAAGCCCAAGTGAGAACACCCCTCATAAGTCGTCTCCAAGTACTAATCTCCTCATGCAAGCGAGCACAGAGATGCTTCCTCGAGACAGAATGCGGGCTTGATGTTGTATGTACTATCAATTAAGAGGCAGCTGTTAATTTCCCTAATGAATCATTCCCACAGTAAATCTTGGGGAGCGCCATTCGCTCTGCTCACTACAGTCTCCATCTGATGCATCCTCAGCTCATGAGAAGACTTTTGTGATGTTCATCAGTCATTTCAGTGGATCCTTTCATTTTGCAATTATGCTTCACTAATTCTATTGTGTAAAATTCATCGCACTGGGACTCATAACCAACCAACAAGCTATATGTAGACAGGGGACAAAATAAGGATGGTAGTACCATGAGTAGGGGGGAAATAAGAAAGAAAATAAAGTCAGTGGATCAGTGGGAGCCAAAAGAAGTGCTTATGGGCTGTGAAGGAGGCAATTGGCATATGTATCTGGAACAGTATAGGATGCAGTAAAGCAAGATGGTGACTCCCTGTCACTCACGTATTGTAGTTCTGTTTGAGTGTACATGGAACTAACGGCATTTGGCAGATGTGAGCTACATTCAAGGCCCACACTACGAATACAAAGACTGATGGACATAACAAGCCGGAGTTTAGGTTTAATAGCACATTTACCCTTCACCCCCAGGAAATGATTACCACCCAGAGTCATTTGATAAATGCACTCTTGTGTGTGTGTGACCAGAGAGACCTTGGGGATCGGCACAAACACATACGCATGAACACACGTGTGCGCATGCAAACATACACAGGAGCAGATGGCAAATCTCTGTGGTGCTACATAGCTGAGCCTCTTGACACGGAGACGCTCACCTTTTACTCACAACCCTGGGCACTTACTGTCATTGCTCTATCATTCTCTCTTTCTTGCTTGTGTCACGTACACACGCCTCTCTCACACACACCTGCAGAGAACTTTTATCATCTGTGCCTAATGTAAACTATTATCATTACTTACACTTAGAGGCTAACCTTGAAATGTACAGTAATGGTTTTATTCCTGGTTTTATTGAAATAAATGGCAGTAAGTGAAGCTGCTGTAGAACTCCTCCTCCCTCCACCTGTCCTGCATCAACACAGCAAGTCACTGACAAAATACTTGAGCAATGTTCTTTTTTAGGGTGTTATTTTTCACTGCTGGTGAGCTATGGATACAGCCTATAAACAAGCTGATTTTGCTTACATGATTACACATTTAACATTAGCCTTTATTCTGAGTCATGTCCCTGGTCAACTGATATATGTCTCTATCAAGCCCTGAAGGCTACATCCAGTGTTGTTTAAGCTTTTTCTGTATTCATGAGCTAGTAAGTAGCTTTTAATGCTCTTTGATTTCAGTGAATGTACAGTGGGTGTTGTTACAGATTTTTCCCCGGGAAAGAACCAAAACAACGAGCTGAAAGATTATAAAATGCCTCATTCGGAAGTAAGAATTCTTCCTGGATTCATCAATACACAGTTTTCAAGAGCACAAGAGGAAAACTTACTTTGTTACGCTGTATCTTTTCTGCATTCATATTATTAATAAATCATGCGAAAAGGAAATTGCTGTTTTTATCTGTCATTGTCACATGCTTTAGCATGTGTGCGTTTACCTCCTTGGCTCCGTCGTGCTCTACGTTGGTGCTCGACAAGATGGTGGTGGTTTCGGTAGCTCCAACATGAGTAACGGACACAGACTTGGGAGGATAAGGTATCCCGAGGATAGTAATGTCCTCAAACTTGAGGTTGTTCGGGTCCTTGTAGCCAGCATGGGCCACCTGCATTGTCAGAACTCCCTTCAAGGAGAAAGACACACATTCCCATCAAAAAGAATTCCTGAAAACCCTAAAGCAGAGGTCGTCAACATTTTTCAGGCCAAGGACCCCCAAACTGATGAGAGATTAAGTAGGGACCTCCTACCTACTATATGTGTTCTATATTAAACTCGGCCTAGTGCTGTTTATAAATATACATTATTATCATAATTTTGCATTCAGTATTAAACTATTCAAATAATACACAGGTTCAAATATTAGTTTTTAAAATTTCAAACATGCAACCTCCTGCAGACCCCCTGTTGAAGACCTATGCCCTAAAAAGCAAAATGTTTTTACTGAATTCACATTCTGGAGCTTTTTTTTATATGCTTGAACTTATTTCCATCCCTCACACAGCTGTTACAACAGATTTTCCTATTGCCTGTCAACAACAGAGCACAGGAAGACCATCGGCAGCATGCAAGGTGATCCTCAGTGTTGAGTGAAACAGGAACCTCGGGTGCTTGATCGTACAAGGCTTTAGCTGACCAGGTTGGATCAAACATGCTCTGTAATCTGGACGGGGAAAGTCGAAACTCTCGAGTGGTTTTGAACTTTGAACTAGAGCTGAGTTCAGAAGAAATATGTGGGCAAGATTTGAAAAGACAGTGCAGATGTACGCGAGGTAAACTTACATGGACAACAGAGAACTTGTAGTTAGTATAGTTGCCATTTTTCACGGTTTCTGTAAAAAGAAGAAGATGAAAAAGAAGAAGCAGGTGTCAGTATTTGTGACAGCAGTTTAACACAACAGATGCACAAACTGATCTCCGCATGTTAATACGTGTGAGAATACCGACAGTGTTTAAACACGCTGACTCATGCGATTCAACAATGGATAAGCGCATCTCTTAGATGGCAGGAAAAGAATACCTGTAATCAGTGGTAATGACCAGATGCTAACAAGTATACCTACACCGAAAAAGGAACATGAGCAAAGCTACAATACCTCTGGAGTCTCCATCATCCCAGAATAGCTCCCCAGCTGCTTGCTTGTTGTCATCAAGAGCAACGATCAAACCCATGGGGTTGCGTCGACTGGAGAAATATGAAGAAACACACACGGAAGTGCAAACAACATATGTGCGTATGGTTACAATTCAATGAATCAAACAACTTTGCAGTCAAAGAGGAGAAACAATATGACGCACTTTTCAATATGTGTTCATGTGTGACATGGAACTACAGCATGTGTACGTGTTTACCTTTTAGAGGTGGTGACTTCAGGCCTCTGTGTGGGGAGGACTGCTCCTCCTCTGATGTGTAAACCAAGCTTGTCAGCTGGTAGATACAGGTCAACATACTGTCCGCGGGTGGCAAGACGCTCCATCTGGTCGGTGGGACAATAGAATATATTAACTCACCCGAATTCCCCCTTGTGGGCAACATAGTCTCTATGATGTCCCTCATGATTTGCAGAGGTGGACATCATTTTGTATTTGCCCGAGGTGGAAAATCCTGCCTTTGGGCATGCGTGAAAGTGCAGCTTTCTGTAACAGTTACTGAGGCCTGTTGTGTTTGCCGTTGGTGAAAATGAGTCAGCTTGTTGTCTGGCTCGGCCACTCACAGTTAAACACAGACTAAATTGAGTTATTATTTTGAATATCAAGTTCTTAAGTCAAAACTGTTTAGAAAAGTGAAGTGAAGACACTGAGTCATTTGAGATGGGTATTAACCTTGATATTAAGTTACAATGCATGACTGCTCAGGTCTTTGAAGTGTTTTTTTTTTTTAAAAGAGGAACAGACGCATTTCTCCACATCTCTCTCCTTCCCTCTCTGCCTCTCTTCCTCTGCTCTCCTAAATTCAGTTCTCTGAGAGTCCAGATGGAGCACAGTTAATTTCTAATCCCCCAAAGACCAAATCCTCAGACCAGCCTAAAACAATTTAAAAGTCTCTTCTCTCCATCTCCTCTCATTCTCCTTCCACCTACTTCCTTATCCACGTCCTGTTATTCTCTCTTGTGGTGCTCTAGTTCTTTTTTTTTTTTTATCCCATTTGCCTCTATTCCCACTGAGCGTGTGTATGTGTGTGTCATTTTATGCAGTACAGTAAAAATGTGCGTGTGTGTGTGGGCTGGAGTTAGTGAAGCGTCTATAAGCAATTTCAGATCTTATCTCCCCCTCATTGTCTGCCTTAAGGAGGTCTTCTCTAGCCTTGTCTTCTCTTCCTTGCTGGCCAGTTCTCCCATCTTCCCCTTTACATACTATAATTTCCATCCCCTTCTCTTCCTCATCTCCTCTTTTGTCTCTGGTTTTACTCTGGTTATGTACTGCCATTCAGTTCCCTCCTTTAGTTTTGTTCACTCTGTCACTTTTCTCTCTCTCTCTGCAACTTGTTTGGTTTTTTTATGGTCATTTTCACTGCATCAATACTCCTCCACCCTTCCATCCTCCTACCCAGATAATCACAGGGGACCAACCAGGACAAGGGGCCGGCGGCAAGACAGCCAATCTAATCGCTCATCTGATCAGTGGGCGCTTTACATCGCCACTCCGACGCCCAAATAAGGTCCCAGAGGAACTCAACACCTCTTTTATCTCTCCGTCAGTGAGATAGTCTACCTCTTCACTTCCTTGTCCCTTCTTTCACTCTGTCTTTGTCCTCATTCTCTCTCCATCTTATCGCTCCTGTCTCCCGGCCTCAAACAAAGAACTGGAGGCCAAGGCTTTCATGTGGTACATGTTCTTTATGTAAGTGTTATTGGGACTCATGTAATGCGATGCTGATAAGCCACTTGCAATTATTTGTCATACACTTGTGTTAGCAATTAATTAGTGGCACTTGTATGATCTGTCATGAATCCTGATGTGATTCTTTTTTCTCATATATCCTATTTATGAAGCATAAAGCTATGTAGATTTTTAAATATATAAAGAATATATATATCACAACAAGACTTTGTGCAATGGTGTGTTTTTCATTGCATTGCATTTAATCACACTGTTGATTATTACATTTGTGGTCATTTGTGAATGTTCTTTACAGGAAATTACTGAGAATAATCTTACCGTCTCGTAGTCATACCACACAGCATTTGGTATGTATGCATTCACTGTATCCACACCCTGCGGGAAACAAAAAGAAAAATTTCTTCAACCCATGTGCATATTTGAGCTATGATCTACGTGTTTGTTTTTACCATTAAATCCAAGATCATGAGCCGCTGATTTGCGGAGATGCACATCAGCGGCTCCACGGCCCATGTGAAAGCGGGCCTGTGTTTGATTTGTGTTTGCTTCAGCTCACCACTTCAATCCTGGCACTTAAATCTTAGAAGGCTAAACACGAGGAGACAAGCTACAATATCACCACAATGGAAGTGAGGGCATTCTTCGTCACTATAAATCGCTGCAGCCGCAATGGTAAAGATAGAATGTTCCTTTTAAGGAAAGTTATTTTAAAACTGCCTATCGTCTAATATCAAGTTCTCAGCAAAGCCCTTGTGACATTTTAGTCTGCAATACTATGATGCAACAGATGATGGAAGAGACAGCACCCAGCGACGACTGATAGGTGACAGCCTTTGATGGCTTACGGTGGCGGACGGACAGGGGCAATCAATAGATGAGCAGTGAGCCTTTGATAGCGTTGTGACTTCCCTGCTCTTTCTGACAGTGCAGAACAGAGAGAGAGAGGCAAACACAGAGGGCACGGCAAAGGAAAGAGCAAACTACAAGTCTTTCTCAAAAAATAGCAAATTGTGAAATAGACTATGTCAACTGCGTAGGCCAAGACTGCCTGTCAAAGGCACTGAAGGCATCCAGCACCTAATTCCTGTTTTTTTCTGTGTCCTAGTTTGTTGCCCTCTGAGCAAAAGAGCAAATTTAAAAATAAAAAAAAAATCCAAAGGAGTGCGTTTTGAACACCAAAAAGTGTAAAATATGATGAATGCATGTGCATAATGGCCTGCTAACCAGATTAAATGACTTAATGTCCCCTTTAGGACCACATTCGCAGTTTGACTCAAATCACCTGTCATGAATGCTGCACAGCCGGCGGGACGGCTGCCTGGGGAAATGGATGCTCCCCCCATACCTCGTTTTCTGGTGTCTGATTTGCTAGCGGCATCCATCACTCACCTCGCTGACTAATGGGAAGAGACTGCAGGACTTAGCTGGGCTGCTAACTGTGATTGAGTGGGACAAGGCATGTGGCCTGCACCCTCATTTAGAGTACTGAAGCTGAGTTAGCCATAAGGTAAGAGTTGATCAGGTGGGCCAAAGATTCATACTGGCAGGATGATCAGATGCTGGCTGAGAGAGATGAGAGGGGCAGAGAGCGCCACAGAGAGAGTGCGCGCGAGAGATGGGATGAAATGAAACAGGATCACAAGGGGTGAGTTGACAGCGGCTGATTAAGAGAATGCAGATGAGATAAGGGAGCCAACGTTTGATGAAAGGATGCGCTAAAAAGAAAAGGGAGTAATGGGCGTGCGGGGGGGAAGAGTGGAAGTATGGATGAACACCAGAGGGGATGGCAGAGTGCAGGAGATCTCCTTAGTTTATCACAGAGATCAAGGTTAAGCATCGACTGATCTGACTGAAAGAGAGAGAGAGCATCATTAGAGAGAGGGGGAGACATGCGGACTGTGTTATTAATGGGGAGAGACAGACAGAGATGGGAATAATGTAAAAGGAAAACGAAGGTACGACGTAAAGGGCTGCTGAAGATCGGCGCGTGACCCTGCTGCCAGTAACTGACACTATCTCGTTATGTGTCGCTTTGGGGCCCCACACATCTGTAACATATAGTGGGCGCTCTGTTCTCAGTGCCTGCCCTCCCCTCGGCTTAAACCACAGCACACAGCGAGATCTGCAGCTCCACAAAAGGTGAATGCCGAGCCACATCTTATGAAAAGATATGTTTTCAAGCGGTAAAGCAAGGGTGGGAAATTACTGGAGTAAGACTGTTTACAGAAGTGGATATAGATGCCCTCACAGGTTAAACTACCATAGGTCATAGCGGAAGGGAGGTTTCATTATTTAGTTTAGTTTAGTTTAGTTTAGTCCGACTGTGCTGTGACTAGTTTTGAGCTCTTTACAGAATGTGGTTCTGCCCATCCTCCAGTGGATACAATTCTCTGCTCAGAGGATCCCTACAGTTGCTCACAGTGTCACTCACACACAAGGGCAGCCTGCTATGCAAATGGTTGCTCTAATGTTCGAGAATTTCATACATTCATTTCTTCGCCAACGCAAGCGAGGTCCTAATTTTCCTCCTTGGAGATGAACTTCTATTTCTCTCTACTCAATTATCGGTGGACTTTGATGGAAAGCACACTGCTTTTAAAGAGAGGGAAAATGAGCGGTTGGTCATAATTGACGCCAGTTCCTCACACGCCCACTGATAATGGATTTCTTTTTATCCTATCCTGTTTCCAATTTCACAACTACAATTGAAATGCGTTTGTCTCGATTCACAACATCGTGCACAGTCACCTTACGGCTCATCATTTCCCGAGTCCAGTTATGCGAACTCTGTAAAACTGCGAGTAAAAACCCTCCACTTCTTGTATTAAAAACTTTTTCCACAATCGCGCTGATTGAAGTTACTTTATCCCCGGCCCCACAATGAATCCAATTCACTTTCCACCATTCTGTAATTCACAAGAGGCCATGCTAAATTGCTTATTATTCAGGCCACTTTGACATGACCGCGATTGCAGCATATGCACATACATATGCGCGTGAGGGCATGCACAATTTCCAAACACACACATCTGTGCGGGCACACACACTGAACAAAAATGCGGCATCGCAAGTGTGCACACTTCTTATCTGCAGTTTTAATCTGCTAGTAATGAGGTCAGTGCTCTCATTAGAGCTGTGAGAAAAGGGGGAGGTTATGAAAGAGAGAAGAAAGAGAGATGAGAGGAGGGGAGGGCAACAAAGAAAATCCCATGTCATGTTTTCCCAGTGGAGGTCAGGGCATGTGTGAGTCGCTGATCGTCTCATTTGCAGGGCACACTTCTCTATGTACTGCATGTACCTTTTTATATACTGTATGATAGATTTTCAGTGTGATACAGGCTGTTCAGTATGTTTTGTGTGAGCATGTCCAAATGATCAAAATATCCTGATGTGTGTGTATTCTTACCGGGTCCAGTACAGGTGTGATGAGGAAGTGTTTTCCCCAAAGGAACTGGCGGTCCACAGTCCAGGAGGCTTTATCAGAGTAGAACCTTGGGAGAAAGGGGAAGAATCAGTTACATATCTTTGTCATGAGGCCCTGGCTTACAAAAAAAAAAAAAAAAAAAAAAAGATTTTAGAATATTTATGAAGTAAAACCGCCTTGCTCTACTTTGCTCAGCGAGCAAACCTGTTTGCATAATCCCATTGTTCTTTGTTAGTATGATTAAATTTGTATTACTACTGTTTCATCAGGTGTTCATGAATAATTTTTTTTAAAGTTAGTTTAAACACATCAAAGCCCAGTTAGTCACACGGATGAATTATAAATAGTCTTCTTTGCTGTCAAATTTAAAAACACAGTAATCATAATGGCCATGATAACAATAATAATAATGTATGCACATGCTATTTTTGTCAGTAAAGATAGCTAATATGACCCCCCATCATTAGTTTAGTGATGCTGAAGTCATGCTAGTATTGGCTGCAATGTTCTTTAGTGTGATTGATTCATTCAAGGGGTATGGCCAGTAACATCCAATCATATTCTCCCAGGTGGTCCAATCTGTAGGTCCATGGTTCTGCTCATTAAGTTGATGTCAATGCTGACTGGTGTCACAGGTGACATGAGTCCATTTTGGATTAACTGTCTGTGGAGTAAGTAGGTTCAGGTCACACGACCAGACCTATACAGTGCTTCCTATGGGACAAGGACTACTAATTTACTCGTTAGTATTATTTATTGTATTGTGCTACATATTCTTCTTATTTGAGATGGACTGTGTTTGTATACGAGGGTCCTGGTATTGGACCAGAATGCTGTTAATACTCTTTCATACTGTTAACTCTCTGAAGAGGGACTCTAATGCACTCGCCAATACTTATTAAGCAGAGAGCAATAATTTAGATTTAGGGGATTAGCCCTCTCGGCAGAATCATCATCACTGCTTCTTTGAGATTCTTTAAGAGCTCCCTTTTCGAGAGCCTTAACCTCCAAATCTAACCGTACAACCAATTGTTATGAATGGTCAATTCTCCTACACATCTCAGGCTGATATGAATTATAGTGTCAGGGAGAGAACTGTGCCTGTACTGGCTGACTGACATCTGTGCAAGTGTAGAGTGCAGGCATTATGACCTTACATGTTTGGTGTTACTGCCACAGCTCCCTCTATCAACACCACATCTTCATGTGTGCTGTTCGGTATTATTGATTTTAATTAAGTCTGATAATGGGTTTATTAAGGACGGACTTGCTCCCTCAGCAGAATCCTTGTTGCTACCCAGATTGTTTTTCGAACATACCACCTGTGAATTGAGCCTGAAGTAAAACTGGAACTTTCCAGTTCTCCTCCTGAAGTGAGACATCTGCACCCACCCCAATAGTTAAATCTAAACACAGGTATATTTTATAGGTCCCTTCCTGTTTCTTTTTTATGATTAATTCAATGTCCATGTTTTAGTAGCCTTTACAACCTTCCATAGTGTAATGTCACTACAGAATTCCCATATGCACTTGGCATAGTGTAAATGATCGGTCTTGTAGTTCGTTTCATGGTAGCTGTAGTTTTTGTCTGTGAATTTGTTAAAGCAGTGCGTTTAGTCTCAACACAGCATTATGGATGACTTACTCGTGCATGACAGGACGTACAACGGTTTCCCCTGTGGTGTGGGCCTTGTAGAAGAGTGTGTAGAGGTACGGCAGGAGTGTGTAACGTATCCTCAGGTAGTGTTTTGAGCTCTCCACCAGTGTTGAGCCAGCGCCGTATGCAGCAGGGTCCTGAGGCTGGAGACAGAAAGACAGATTAAAGGGATTAGGTTGATGAATGACACAGAACGGGGGGAGGGAAATAAAGATTGGTCTTTTACCTGCTCAGGGGCGAAATGGAAAGAGATGGAAGCACGTTAGAGAGGACATTAAAGGGGAGACATGTGAAGAGGTAAGACAAGTATAGTAACTATTTTCTTCAGAATCACTTGTTTATTGCTGATGAAGTGGATACCAGGCTCGTTCTTAATGAATAAAACAGAAAAGAACTTGGTGTAGGATAAATCTAGAAATCGAGTTTGTAAAGACACATGGAGTAAAAGGGAAAGAAGGAATTGGAAAAATGAGAGAAAGAAACTGAGGTATGATTTAATTTCTACAATAGTGGTGAGTGAGAGGGTGATTAGCAGCTAACAGGCCGTGCTCCTCTCATCTGGCTAATCATTTATGCCCTCGGCACCTCTGAGAGGCTGATGAGAACTTGTGTGTTTGTGTGTGTGCGTTAGGCCTGGCCTGCATGGGCGTGTGATGAGTGCCATGATTAGGGCAAAGCAAAGGTCACACGTTAGCTGTCTCATTTAGTGGAAATCGTACATCAAATTCATCATCATCCTGTCCCCCAGCAAATACCTACCCTCTCCTCCCTTCTTCCTTCCATCCGTCCCTAACACACACACACTCATTCACTTTTTTTTTACCCCCCACCTTCCATAACTCAACTGTGCTATTTTTGCAGCAGTATGGAAATGTCACATGAAGACTGTTGTGAGAGCATCAATTTTCTCCCTATTAGGTGCTGAAAACTGAATTTTCTCCCACACTAGTTGTTTTCATCCTCACGAAAATAGCTCAACAGCAATATAAACGCCCTTCTTGACTCATACATCATTTGTATTTCTCAGTGACATTAAGCTACTGATCTGACACGTGACATTTGAATTATGGTATGCATGCTAAAGATAAACAAAAATATCTCTCCATCTTCATTATAAACCAAGTTAACATGATTGATTATATTGGTTGACATTGTGAACGGGGTTGAATTTTGACAAGAAAATGCCTAACCTTACTGACCTTTTGACTAAACCCTTTTTTCAAAGTCATTGCACGGTCATAGATTAGCAACTGTTCCTAGGCTCAGCATGGTTGTTTGGATTCCTTTGCTGCACGCAAGAGGTATCTGTTCTTTTATGAAAAATACATTATGTATAGATGGGCTAACACCATGTCTACACAAAAACACTCCATCTGCATGCCTACAAAAGAGGAGTTCAAGTACAGTGTTGAATGTAGGGCTGATTTTTAGCAGTTGCCGCTACATGCCTATAGTGTGTTTGACACACAAGCTACAAATGTCAGCAGCATAGACAGCTCTAAGCGTTTTGTTCCATCAGACATGCATGGGGCAGACAACTCAATAGGTTCTGAAATGCATAGTGCTCCTTGGTTCTAAACCAGAGCGCAATCCATGAGTAAGTAAGTCTTTCGCTGGTTTGATTTCAAGGATTTACTTATGCCAAACTGACTTTACTCCTACAAAACAAAATAAAGTTCAATCTGGCCATTTTAACAATCAAAAGGTGTTTGACTATACAGACCTGTGGTTGTTTATCAGTACCAAGTAAGCAAACTTTGGTCTTGGCATAGTTGGTTGTTCTGACTTGACGACCTTGACTCTGAAGTTCAAACTCTGGAGGACAGAAGGAGGGTCGTATGGTACTGGAACCCCCCCTCCCCAAATTTCATTCTGGGAAACCCAAATGTGAGCTTCTAAGCTACGTTTACTTCAGGCTCAGATGCTACAGTATCCGTGGCAGCTATAATGATTTTCAACTGTTTACATTCTCAGTGTTAAACCGGAAACCTGGGGCCCCACTGCTCCCACTTTATAACAAAGTTGCAGTAGTGCTGCTAAGATGACAGTCTCCATGGATACTGACAAAAGTTTATAATTTTAACTGCTTGGAGTTTATATTACCTATACAGTGTTATGAAATGAAGGGTATAGCCTGCAGCACTTTAGACCAAACGGTGGCAGTGTGATACATAAATCTAAAAGTGACAGTCTAATATAAGAATGGTAGCACAAAATGCCTTTACAATACCTTGTAGCCTTGAGCGTTGTGGTTCCGACTGAAGGGGTAGAAAGCCCCCACCTGCATCCAGCGACGACATAACTCTTCACTAGAGTCGTCGAAAAATCCACAGATGTCAGCTCCGATCTGAAATGTATGAGAGGACGACAGGTTGACATTTAGCCAGAGTCTAGAGCGTATTTCACCCAGTGTTCTTAATGCTGTTGCTCTGGGAACATAAAGCTGGAATGGCATTTGACAAACGTGGAGAGCAGGTGACAATTAGTTTGAGATATTGAAAATAAAATACTGTATCTTTCGATTATAAATGTCAAGAAAGTAAGAAAGAAAATGCCTGAATCTATGGTCAACAAACTGGAAGTGGTAAAAAGTAGCTCTAATGTGGTAACTGACCACATATTTGTCTTTTGAAATGTCTCAATGGTTCTTCAGTTCAGTCAGGATTTGCAGGCACACAGCCGATGTGGGCAGGAATCTTTATTTACATTAATTGCACCATGGAGTCGAAGAAAGAGACTTCCGTCAAAGGCCAGTCCACAGAGACTGCTTGCTTTCTATTGTTTACTACTGGCCACATATTACAACATGCTCAGTGGGAGGGAATTGATCCAAATCCGATTTCTCCTGCTTTCTGTCTCTCTCTCTCCCTTTCTCTCTGTATTTGTGTGAAAGTGTGTGTGTATGTGTTCTGAAGAATCCGAAATCAGCTTGACACAGTCCCACCAGGGGTAACTGGCATCTATAAGACCACCTGAGGCGCACAGCTGGAAGAGGATGCGCGTGCGTTTCTGCGTGCGCTCGACTCCCTGTTGTTGTCTTGCTGCTGTTTGCTCTCTGTGCGCTGCTGCTGCACGCATGCAGGCACTCGAAGTGCACTTGGGTACTGACTGGCAGTGTGTTCTCTTGAGTCTGTTTTTGAAACTGTTCCTGCATTAAGAACGAGAGTTCTTCCAGATGTTTTTTAACGGATCTCGTGCCAGGCACACTTTTTCTTGCCTGCCCCTCTGTCTTAAGTCTTATGTCTAAACATAGGTCTCAATTAGCAGCTCAATCCCCCTTAAAAGAGGCAGAAGTGAGAACCTCCCAAAATGCCAGAACCACATTCTAATTGCAGTGAAACACAGATTAAGAGCTAAGACTGGCCCTTGCTAATGTCTTCTGATGTGTTTTTGTATGATACAAACGTTCTATGTACCTAACAGCATTCCTCTCTCACTGGAGAATCTGAAATATAATAAATGCTAGTGAACTACCGCCTGGAACTCATATCTGAATCTGTATCTGAAGCTGGTAAAAAAAAAAAAAAAATCGCCCTTGTTGTTCTTTTAAGCACTGTCATGGCAGCCTCTCAGAGAGTCGTTTTTCTTGTCACGGTCTTACTTTTAGTGTGATGTGAACAGTATTTGCCCTTCTGCTAAGGTTTGCTACTCACATAGGGAATTCCAAAGAGGTTGAACTCCAGCATGCCAGGGATGGCCCATTTTATGTCATTCCAGTTGGCACCATTGTCCCCCAGCCAGTGACCTGAATATTTTCCCACACCTGGAAATGAGGAGCGGGTCAGCATCAGGGTACGGTTTCCTTTAAACACACGCTGCAGAGCTCTGTGGGATGGAGAGGAGGCAACAAAGAGAGCACCAAATGAGGCGGGTTTTATCAAGATAAAAAAGGGACATGGAGATGGAATAGGAAAGTGCGCAAGGGAGAAATGGATTCTGAACACACGAATACCAGAGTGGAAGAAGATTACATGAAAAATTACATGAAGATACAGCCACACTAGTAGTACCTTTCCTTCTCCTCTGTACATTATGATTTATCTAAGGGAAATCAAAGCAGCATGGATTTCCATGACAATGAAAAGCCCTGATGATATTTACAGAATGAGCCTCCTGCCAATAATACATCTTAATTACTGGAGAGAGAGAGAGAGTAAAGAAGAAGACACACGAAGGATGAGCTAGGTTAAATAACGAAGCAGTAAGTCAACAAGTCATTTTCATTGAGGTTTGTGTTTCATAGTATAGTATGTGGGTATGTTTAAGCAAGACATTTTGTGGATATTTTGCATTTGTGTGGTTCCTGGGCAGCCCAGAGGAGTGTTCACAAATGCCAAAAAGTTAGTGAGAATACTGGGCCGTAATCTAATTTTGAAAGATATTGTTCTTCTTATGCAAGCACAATATTAAGGAACGCAGAGGCTATATGCACTGAAAAATAAGTTACTTCTAAAAGGTTACAGTGACCCTGAGTATTGACTTTTATTGGCATCCAAGATATATTGGAAAACAGTGATGAATCAGGGCTCGATGGAATATTACAATATGCGGGATTGAACTGTTAGGCCAGTAGAAGAAGGCTGAAGCCAGAGACCTTTGTTACACTTAGGAAACTAGAGTCTTTTCAGTGTTTCTGATATTTGATTTGTCTGGCCCAGGCAGCATTTTTACTTTTTTTATTCTCAACATCAGCATACATTACAGTATATTTATTGCATCTGTTTATTTTCACAGACAACTATTTTCCATGGGCCGAAAACCCATTTGTGCAAGTATGTGCCGCTTTCTAATTGATGCAATTTCCCATACCATCACCATTAGGGTGTAATAGAATTCGGGCAGCTTATACCACTTTAGCCTCATATGAAATGTCTAGCCGAGGGCTTGGAGACTTTAGAAATTCCTACAATAAGATAAATATGACTGCCGCCTTTGTACCTCAGTGACATTTAAGTGGTATGGGTTTTGTGAGGGAATTTACTCTTGTGACAGGCTTCCGCAAATGTAGTTATCTGCCAGTATGTACTGTGCTGTTTGATAGTCTTTGAAAGACAAATCAGATGTGCTCTGGTCAATTTCCATTGCCACTGTAAAATACATTTGCATAACTCAAATGTAGGATATACAAAAACTGGTGTACCACCTGCATGCAAGACGCAAACAGCATTATACAAACTGAAATTTATATCAAACTTGCATGTGTGCATTCAACTACCAGAATTAATCTCCATATCTCAGTGATTATACATTGGTCTCCCTTTTTAGGTTTGTACAAAATGGGCCCTTAAACTGTTCCAGTGCCAGACCCAGATGAGAAATTCCTTCAAGCACCCTGAGAGCTGGGCTCATTAAAACATATTTCTTGCATTTATCGCATGGGATCCAACTAGCAATTGGTCTGCCTCACAAGCTGTGATTTATTGGAGGACATAAGTCACTTCATCGCACTAAGCTGGTAGATTTCTCTGTTGCACTTTTGCATTTAAGCTTCATAATTCCTGTTCCAGGGCCAGTGCTCAACAACCTCTTATTCTACAACATTTGCTTTTAAAGATTCTTACAGTGTTTTCGCATCGTGTGAATATTCTGTTTGACCATCTGTCTTTGGTCAGAACCGAATGCAGCAAGTTGGCCTCTGTAGCATAAACTGGGCAAAACTCCTCCTGTCATGGATTATGGATGCACTCACTTTTCCGTAGCCAGGACCATAGAGTAGCCATATAGACTGTGGACATCATAGTGGTTCCCCCAGGACTGTTTGGCATCCATACATAGAGTCTTACTGTACATCACCTCGTCGAGAATCCCTGCAGAAGAGAAAATAATGATGGCGGTGAAGAGATGGTTCAAGGTGAGAGGATGTCTGGGGTGGAATACAAAATATCAGGTGCAGCAAAAGAGGGAGAGCATTGGGGGAGCAGGAAGAAGAACAGAACAAAAAAGAATGAAAGAGACAGTGATATATATATTGCAACTGGAAGTGGGTGCAATGAGGAAATGAGAGCTGGAAGAGCAATGGAGGAAGAGGATGACAAAGGAGGAGTGCAAAGAAAAAAAGCAGAAGGAGGCGTCAGGGGAGCATGCCTTTTCAGTTATGATCATCGTGTCTGGGGCACAGTCTGAATAAAAGACATGGCAGAGTCATTTTAGAAATTTCCCACCAGGGACCCACTATTTCAGATGAGTTTTCCTCTAGATTTGAACTTACTTTATGAGCTATTGTTGCTAATTTATTAACTCGTGCATAGCGTTTGGGCTGTGCTGTTACGCCTATAAAAAAGAAATCCTTCTATTAGGGTATTCTTAGGGTGTTTCATTCAGACTAGATTTGGTTTATAAGCAAGAGCAAACTAATAGGGTGGTTTGAGACTTAACCACATCTTCAAAGGAATACACACATTATGTATAGACATCCTCTCACCTGTATATTGTATATATTGTGTAATATCAAAACAGCATAAGAACAGGTCATGAAACAGAAAACGTAAACTTACTTGGAGTGTAGGGAGGGTAGTTGAGATTGTTGTCAGCGCAGCCCTTAACCGATCCTTTCTTGAAATTAGCCACCTCATTCATGTCCTGCAAGTGCATATGTTTGAGTATGAGGATGTATATGTAATTTCACATATTTTCAATGTCTGAAATGTTTTAACCGTGAACCCAGGATTCCTCTACTGAAGTTAAAATGATTTTCTTCACTCATTACCAAAGTGACCTGCATTGAGCAAAGGTTTTGAGAAGAAGCTAAGATGGCAAATTGTGTGTACTGAAGCAAACAGACTGAGTAACGAGTAAATCAAAGCCAAATTGTCATCTGGGGAATCATTAACAGGATAATATAAATTTGAGTGTGTTGGTGTGTTACCCTGCGCTTGGTGCTCTTTATTGGCCTCAATTTCCAACCCACAGTGAAGTAATTGCCACGGAAAATTACAAAAATCTAAGCTCACTGCCCCTGCGTGTATGTAATTGGCTGCAGAATACTGCTGGTTATTGAGCAACCAATCAGTAAACACACACACCTCCATTTTAGGTGTTATAAAACCAACTTACAATCCAGAGAGCGTCGTGTTTGATCTCCTGGTGGAATCGCTCGTACTCATCAACCCACCACTCAATGCACTTCTCGCTGGTATAATCTGGAAATACTGTCTCCCCTGGCCACACCTGTAAAAGAGAATAAAAGGTGTTGCTTTACAAACACTTTACAAACCCTAAGAACATTATTTTGACATCATCGAGTGAGCTGGTGGCAGAATTCAGTTTTCAGTTTTTGTTAAGTCAAAGTGCAATGTGGTAGTTTCTGGGATTGGGGCACTGGTTATCTATTTGATGTCACTTTTAGAAACATCTGAAACATGTCGAACAAAGCAAGATGCAAGCCTACAAACTATTCCACAAGCACACATCCCCTGTCGGCGTAGTGAGTTCCATTAAAGTAAATCATGGAGATGTCAGACAGACAGTTCAAATTTTCAAAGCTAATCTTTACGACAGACTTCCAGCACTGGTATGGTATCAATCTGAAGTGTGCGTTCGGACATCACCAACTGAATTTCAGGTTTCTCATGACAGGACGCACACCACGCATGAGCACCCATTGAGCATAGGTGGTCTATAATGAAACCCAGGACGTATTGTGTTTTCACTACCACAGGAATGTGGACACATGCGACCCAGACCACCTCCAAACGTGGTCAGTGATCAGATCTCTTAAATGTGCTGTGTTCACACCTGTCTTTTGCGAGATGGGATTGCCCAGATTGAATCTTAATGCAAGGTCTGAACAGGCATATAGTTAACTACTCATTAAAAGGTACAACTTGGAAGAAAGTACATTAAATACAACTGAATAGAAGCTACGTCCAAAGTGCTACAAGCTGCATTTAGCGTCTGTCCACAGATTGTTGTCATCTACATTGTCCCCTATAGTGCTCTGCTCTTAGTGACATGGATTTTGCTGAGCAACTACGTCACTCCGGATAATGTATGTTGCATGGCGAGTGACAAATTTCTGACAATCTGAGCACCCACATCTGTGGAAATGACATAGAAAAAAGAACAGAAGAGAGATGAAGTAAAGGAGGGGGTGGGATTGATGAGAAAGAAATGGCAAAGGAGAAAGGGGATAAAGAGACAGACGAGTTGAGGAAGAGAACAGAGGAGAGGAGAAATCGATAATGCAATAAAAATCTCTAGACGTGACTGTGTGTTAGAAGTCGTCCTTAATGACATGTATTGAGAAAAATGATTAATCCACAGAGAAAGGCAGGGATTTTGTGGTGGTGTGTTGTGTGCGTGTGCGCTATTCTGCGTGTGAACCCTTCTGTGGAGCATAGTAGACATTAAAACTCAAGGTTGCGCCGCTCTATCTTTTACCTGTACTTCCACTGGCAATAACTTTACAGCCCCGTTTGTGGGAAAGACATGAATCATGCTTACCCTCGCTCACACACACAGATTTATAGGCAGATGTTTTTGGCCGGTGTTCAGAACTCCAAGGTCAGAGCGTATTGATAGTCAATCGCAGGTGCCATCTTTCTTTTTGACTTGTTCCTTCTTTTTACTCCAGATTCTGTCAGCTCCAGCTGCGTAGTAACACTGGCAATGAGGTAAACACTTTCAACAAATATGCCGGCATTTGTAGCTATGCCGTTGTTGGTTTTTACACTGTCTGACAGTCTGCCTGTCTTTGTCATTACCCATCTGTCTCGCCTCTCGTCTACCTGTCTCTATCTGTCCCTCTGCCTAGCTGTTCCCCATAGTGTCTCTCTAGCTTCCATCTTGTGTGTACCTGATAATCTGTCTTTTTGTCTGTTGTCTCTCACTATGGCTGCCTTTCCTATGTATGTCTCTGTCACTGTGCCACTCAGCCAGACAGCCAGTCAGTCTCCCTGTGCATCCCCCTCTAATCTATTATTTGTGTCGGTCTGCGTCTGCTTTTTTTTCTGCCTATGTTTCAGTCTGACATTCCTGCGTTTAAACCCACATAGACTCCTTTTCTCTCCCCGCTGCTTTGTTTACTCCCATCTGTGTTTACCTCTGTGCTCCGAACAGAAATGTTCATCTGCGTGAGTGAGGTCCTGCTATGATTTTACTCACAGTCTGAAACATATGGGCCACCGTGGAAAGCTTTTATCCTTATCCTTGTGAGCAATTAGCCGTCTTAAAAGCAGGAATAAATACCAGCCTGCCTCTGTATCTCTTTAATTACTGACACGGCAACGGCAAAGGTCATTTTACAAAGCCCCCACTGTTTTCGTAAGCAGGGCACATACATTCAAATGTAAATAAACTAGAATCAATTACACATGCGCATGCGCGCACAGACATAAAGCACAAACAGCCAAGAATAGTTTTTCATTTAGGGAAATAGATACACACAGATGAATACACAGACTGTTTGTTTTGTTTTCTTCTTCTTGTGTCTTTCTCTCTGTCTCTCTCGCACAGACACACACATGCACACCTAATCTGCGATGCATTGATGCAGAACATTTTAAGATTAAACACTAATGCAGAATCAATGCATATGTTTGACCTGCAATAAACAGCATGAAAAAGCGATTAGCAGAGCAGGACTGGGCCTAATCGCATGCATAATCAGAAGTCATAACAGCAACATGCTTTTAACCCAACCACCACCTCCTACCCTCTGTGGGAGGTTTCAGGAGATAACAGACTGAAGGTTTGTACTGAGGGAATATTATATGGTGGTAGTTGATGGAGACTGCAAAGAACCAGTCGCACAAAGTACATGTGCATATGGCAAATGAAGATGCTTACACTGCCTAATATACACTCACTTCCCAAAAATTAGGTACACTAGGGAAAACAAACACATTTTAAAATAACTGTCCCGTATTACATGTTTTAATGTCCAGTGTACGTTGAAACTGTGTAAGAAAAGTGGCAATTCAGTTGTGTGATAACTGTTTTGATATTTTTAATATTATTCATTTTTAAGCAGTCAGAATTTGTATTAAGTAGATATTCATTAAATGGAGCAAGTAACCTCTCAGAACTACTGATATTTCAAGATGTAAATATATACTTAACATTTAAATCCTCATCTGTTTAATTGTATCTTATTGTCATAAGATCTCTCATGTATCACATTTGCACATTGTAACCACAGACTGTGAAGAATAAATCTAATATTACTAAAGCCGGTAGAACTGACCCTAAGTCACAACTAACTCTTCTACACCCCCATCCAACTCACCTCTCCTAACAAAGGAGTTTTCCCATCTGATTCAGTGACCCAAGCATTCATCTGAGTTCCTCTGTCATAGGATTCATAGGGAGCATCCCCAACCCTCTTGCTGGTGGCAATTGCAGGATCCTGGGGACAAAGGACAAAAAAGTGACACTGTGTTTACATGGTCGATGTCAACAATTGTAGTAGTAGTAAGTTAAAAGTTGGACACCAGCTAGACAAGCTGATCTTTACTGGAATCATACATTGAGCTTCAACCTGAAATCGCTGCATCAACATGTGGCCTTTAATATAAAAATAGGAAATCTACCAAACCCAGAAATGTTAAGTAAATCATCGGTAGCCATTTTGCAGTAGCACTCTGATATTTTAAAGTTTAATCTTTCTTTTGTGTCAAATACAGGAATTGTTTCGTTTCTCAATGATTTACTTACCAGGATGAGGATGTATTTCTGTCCCTCCTTGTGGAGATATTCAGCAAACTCAGGCAGCTCACTAAACTTCACTTTGTCATAGGTGAAATCTTTCTTATCCTCCATATAGTCTATATCAGTGTATTGAATTTCCTATGGGGAGAAGAAACATGGTTGTCTGTAAAGGCAGCTTGTGTCTTGTGTACACTCATCACTCAAACACTAATATTTTGGATTTCTGCAAAAAAAAAAAAAAGAAATTCCAGGTTTTGTTTTGAGATGTGTTCATTGTATGAATAACTTGATCAGTTTACTTCAGATAAGTTAGATGTCATTAGATATTCAAAATTTAATTGGAAATGCTAAAATGCTGGCAAAGCTTCCATTTATTAAAATCCCATTTGCATCTTGCATGAGCGTGATAAATTCAAAATCACTCGTAATGTACCCACGTGTTTCTGCTTCTGTGCATAACTTAGACACATCCACTAAAAATTCAACATCTTGAATATAACTTGAATGTGTCCTTGTCACACAGTATATTCCTATATCAACATAGCTAATAAAAGGTCTATTAAACATTTGCACTTCCTGGAAAAAATTGTAATTGCTAACTTGTCTGCTGACCTGCCTTTGCTGGACTTTTGGAAGCCTGATATGAGTGCAAACAGCTTTGCTAATTTGCTGCTAAACCTTGGGAGGACAATGGGAATGTTAACACATTCTTCTTTTCTTTTTTTTCCCCGGGTGTGACTTTGTGCTTGCTCTCTGTCTGTCCGTTGTCTGCCAAAATCTACTTCATATCGATGGAGCAGATGGTTTGGAAGCCTCTGCCAGATCCTTCCTCTAATGGTAATCAGCTCCAGACATATTAGGGAGAATGTGATAATACCCTCTGTGGTCTATCTAATGGTTATCAAACATGTCCCTGAGTACAGCAGGAGAGGAAACAGCTGCATCCTAATGTCTTTGGAAATGAAAGAGAGATTGGAGATTATGAAATATTGAGATGGGTTGGAAATTTGTTTGTGCTTGATCTTTAGATAAGGGAGAGTCCAGACCGCTTGATGAGTGTCATCACTGCTGAGCTGTGATACAGTTGTGTTTTATGGAGCAATATTGGAATTGGGATAACAAATTTAACTTGGTCAAAAAAATTAAACATCAGTGCTCTGTTTGGAAAGGATAGAAATTGTTAACGAGCCTAACAAAGATAAGCTGCGAGTCTCATTTCCAAGAAAATGTCAACCAGAGATGTTTTTTATCAAATGTCTAAGAAGGCAAAAGGTGTTCAAGTGATTTTAACATTCCAATCAGAATGAATGAGATAATGAAAGGAACTCAGTGGATTGATCTTTGATCAGCGTTAACATTTGGTGACGCTTGAAAAATAGTGGTCCCACGATTGAACCTATAGAGCCCGGTAGACTCTCCATTATTTGACAGAAAGCTGGATTACCCTGTCTAAGCTAAAGGGCATCCCTATCACTCTGACTGTCTTTTAAACTCCTGCTTCAACCTTCATATCACGTCTGCACAGATAGTGTAGTGGTTAAGGCGCTCGCCTCTGGAAACCACACAGTGGTGCATGAGTGGTTCAAATTTAACAAGGGGTGCACAAGGTGAAGTATCGACCGCCTTCCTCTTCCCCCTTCTAAAAGCTCTCCAGCTGCAGTAGTGGCTAAAGAAACACCCCTCTGTATATACTACACATTGTCACTAAGTTATTTTGGACAGCTGGCCTTTAAAATGCATATTTTGTCTTAAGAAAACGTCTCACAGCATCTGACATGTAAGGTCAAATTCACCAAAAGAACTGCCTCTTGTTGATCCCCAATTTGAATTCCCTGCTTTGCAAAAGAAGGTAAATAATTAAAATCAGAGGCCCAGCTATATCAGTAAAATATTGTCCCATGTCTCTGTTTTCAGTTGGGATCACATGACTCTTGTGTGGGCCTATAAAATGCCTTATGATATGAGTTTACTGCGTTTTTTTATTCAGTTTAATTGTTATGATAAAGGCTGCACAAATAAACTACGATAAGAGTTTATGTCGTTCAGATTTACAGTATCAAGCAGATACTGCGTGTGAAAGTGCCGCAGCTGTGAGGCAGTTCCTTTCCCTTAAATTCGTAAGTCATTCATAAGCTATAAAGGATAATGCTGTGAGATAATACAGGAGAAAAAAATATAAAGTTATATAAGAAAGAATATATGGACAAAAACTCGGGTGCAGTTGGAGACAGCAGTGGCCTTGACAGCAATTTCAGATAGGTTTGAAGAAAACATTGTCAGGCCTTAAAAACTAAACAGAAAAAGAATGAAACCTGACAGGATCTTACATATGGGAGTTCCACTTTGCGGTTTCTTTCAACTGTGTTCTTGACTTCAGTCAGGCTGCCGTAATCCCACCGAGAAAGCTGGAAACCCAGTGACCAGTAGGGAGGAATGACGGGCCTGCCAATGAGCTGGACAACATAATTGGACACATTTTTAATGCAATTACTGCGCCAGTGCAACTCTCAATCCACTTTTACCCAACAGACCCAATCAGAAAACATGCCCAATCTTTTTTTTTTTTTTTTTTTTTTTTTTTGAATTTAGAAGATCACCTCAAGGAACTCCTGCACCACTTGCTCTGGTGTGTCTCCAAAGAGAATGTAGAAGTCAAGGACTCCTCCAATTGTCCTGTAGGTGATAGCAGGGGCAGGCTGCAGAACAACCTCTGAAAAAAGACAGCAGACGGCATAAGCTTAATTTTATTATACCTAAATATAAATCAGAAACCCTGAATGCCCTCTGAAACGATCCTGCAACCAGCAGTAACTCTGTTGTGGTACATTGCTCCATTGTTCTTTTGTTCATCGAGGGATTTCTTGTTTGCACGTAAACATGCTCTTACACAGATGATTTATGTGTCAGTCAAGACAGTCAGTGCAAAATAAAGTTTTATATGAGAAGAACCATAGACATGAACAAGAGAAACATGTCAGAGAAAATTCCTTTCGCTTTCAGTCACCCTGAACAATCATTCAATATTCTCTTTGATTTGTCAGCACAATTTTCTGATTGAGGGAATCGTGAATCCGTTTGTGTTAGGAGGACGAGGTGCAACGGATAGTTCATATGCCCTTGAACCATTTAAAAGTGATTTTCTTCTAATGGTTTAGAGGTCCTTGTGTATCTTGTGTTGTATGCTTTTGCTCTCTCTCTCTCTCTCTCTCTCTCTCTCAAATATATATATATATTTGGCTGCATGTCTTTGTAAGAGTTTACGCAGTGTGTATAGATGTTATTTAAACAGAATGCTACACATCCCCAAGGGCAAGTGTGCGCTACATTTATTTTGTATGACCATGTTTTTGTGTGTTTTTATCTTTACCCATAGCGTTGCTGTTCATAAGGAAGACCCCGAATGACTTTCCAGACTCATCTTCCAGGCAGAGGAAGAAGGGATAGTGTCCGTAAAGGTTATGTGTTCCCTGCAGGGGAGCAAGAATGGGATGAAAGGATAAGAGAAATGCACAGGAGTGATGCGGGGGACTTGCTGAAACTACCTAATCAGCTTACGAGACATTAATTTTAAAGCCATTTGGGGAAGCACACCTAAAACATGTTACTTGCACACAGTTCTCAGGTAAACTTGAGCAGCCATGATTTACATCCCACGACCCAGGTTGTCGAGTCAACAGGAAAATGTGTGTTTGTGTGTATGGCCTCCTTACCCCGTTCGGAAAAGCATCTCTGGTAAAAATGGGCCAGGTTCTCCAGTTTGTGTCATGCCGAAACTGCCGATGGACGTGTTCTCCCAGGCCATAAATGTTATGCGATGGAAGCTTCGCAGACAGCTGTAGGTACTGGTCTGAAAACACCAGTGGAGCCATTGTAGTGTCAAAGCTGAAAGGCATAAAAAAGGAAAAAAGGAACCAATCACAGCTGGTAAGTGAGAAGACAGACTGATGTGAGAAAGTGCGCTGGAATGTGGGAAAAAAGAGCAAGCAGGTGAAAGAGAGAAGGAAAGAAGTGAGAAAGAAAATGAGCGGGAGATACAACAAGGGTAAGAGAGTGACGGGGGCGGCGCTGGCGAGGCAAGGACGTATGGAGAAGTTCAGTTGTAGAAAGAAAAACTAGGGAAAAGACAGACCATCAAGCTGTAATAAGCTCTCTGGACAGCATTTCTCTCTTCAAAACAAGACATACACTTGTTGAAATACTCAGCCAGCTGAAGCCACAAACAGCTCAGAAAATATGATATAAAGGTTGTAAATGCAGTAAATAAACCTTGGTATTAAATAGTCATAATAAATGGCTAGCAAATGAAGAATATTTCAAGTTAGTCACGACACTGTCCAAGTACACAGGATGGCTACACTTGTGATTGTGCCTGTTTACGAGTAACTTTGATCACAAGAATAGTTTGCAAACACGGGTCAATGGTCAGAATGATTTTTCAAATCTTTGCCTCATGTGAAGACTCTGTAATTAAAAGACATTTTATAGTGGTGGACTTAGAATCCATAACAAATATATTATGATGCCAAAATTCCTCGTTATCCCTCTACAGATATTTAAACAGTGACGGGCTGCTCATTCCACCATCATTGAAATAGTTATATGTTATTATGAAATAGTTATATAACCATTGCACAGCAAAAGCGCTATCACCTGATAATGATTCTGCAATTGTTATAATTGGCAAAGTGGGAAGCAGGAACAACTTCTGCTATATTACTATAATAACTTATTTTCCTATCATGTCTGACTTGAATGAGTCAACAAAAGCCTGAACAAACAAATTACCACACTGTGTAAAGAGTTGAGAAACTATATGCGCCTAGCCAGATCTTTTCCATCTGTTAATGACCTCTGAAAGCGACACTTGCCGCCCGCCTTGCTTACTGGTAGGTGCTAACTTGCTTGTGAACATTTTACAAATGCCCTGTTAAATGTCACATATTTTAATGGTTTATTTTAATATTACATTAACCACTACAGAAAATTGGGTTCCATTCACGTGGCTGTTCTATCCAACACATTTATGATCGTTTCATGTAGACAAAGACATTTGACGTTTGGAATTAATAAACTATTAAAAGTGTTTAGGTGCTTGAAAAGCCAAAGTCCGATCCATTGCCTGAGCACAATACACTGATAGTGGCCTCATAAAGACGGGGTTATGAGATAAGAAGAAGGCTGGTGGCTTATTAGCTGCCTATCTTCACTAACTTATCTTAGGAGCACTCGCACGGCTTCTGGTTGGGGGTCATGTACAGGTGATGCATCTTTTATGAAGGTGAGCCAAATCAAAGGTTGTCAAGAAATACTGCAATGACCGTCTGTGCTTATTTAGCTGTAGGTTCACAATTATTTAAGTAACATCTAGTTCTACACTACTATAAATGTCAAGAAGTACTGTCATACTATATGTTTGGCCAAATCTGGATAATATGGAAGGCTGTATTACACTAGGCATGATTCCCTCTTATAATGCCTGAATACGTTTCAGGCCCATAATGCAGACAGGTGCATGAGGTGCTGCTATCTCTATTTGAATGCCATTCATTTGTTTGTTTAACATTCAGGGATTTTGTTTGTACAGATAATATCCCCTTTTCCTCTGAGCTAGCTGTCCACTAATGTGCTCGATTACGACTGTCATCACCATGTTTGTGCTCTCTGGTCTGTAGTTCATCTGGACAGGTTAAATTGCTAAAAGGTGAGATCAAAAATAAATCCTCATAGCTAGGTGCCAAAAGGGAAAGGGTGCCAAAACAATGTGGCAATATGTATTCCAGCTCTATAGCACTAAAGTCACGGTATCTCTTGTTATCAGACAAAACCATAAAACGACTATGTATTTATTAACTAGACTTGCAAAGTTATTACTTTACCGTATCTCATATTTGGTAGATGTTACTTTTATTATGCCAAGACGGACAGTCGGCTGTAGATCTTGCACACTAAATAAATCACTCGCAATTTGCTTCATCCCAGTGACTAGCTATTAACAGGCCATGACCACCTTGCAGATTTTAACAGATAAATGGACACACCATAATGATAGCTAGTTGGCGTGCATACATGTCCATATCAGATCACTGATGCTGATGAGTAATGCTTCCATTTAACATTTTTTATTCATTAACTCAGACTGATACAATACTCTATCAATCAAAAATTCCAAGAAGAGGTACCAGCTTATCTTAAACATCTAAATTAAAGGTTTAGTGGAATTTTGCTCCTAGGGTGAAGCGATGTGCAAAACACCATTAGTCTATGGTTGGTATAAGGAAGGGTTTTCTGGCCCTAAATGACAAATGGCATTTTGACAGTAATGGTAATGATACTATGGTCTGTGAGGGCAAACAGTACTGATGGGTACTTGGTCACTGTAATGTCACCCAGGGTCTCCAAAGTGTGGAATCTGGATTGACATCAACATAATTACTTGCTGCTGTGCGAAACTAACTTCCACGTGTGTCACGTGGCGTTATGGGGCAAAAACCGCATGGCAACGAGGTGATGTGGTGCACGGAACACCTTAGAGGGTTTCTGAAACAATTGCATCAAATGAGACACAGCGAATCGATGTTAATCTATTTACAACTGTCAGTTCTCAATTCTCCAAGGTGTAGGCGAGGATTTTGAGACAAAGAAATTGACACACCAAATCAAATATTCAACAACTCAGCTTGTCTCCTATTATAGTTTAGGTGCAGTGACACTAACTTTGCCTCCAGTTACATCCATATAATCTACTTGCCACGGAGATTGCGGTGACATCTTAATATTCATCCCTGCAATACATGTTTCAACTAAGGAATGACCTATTGTATCTCTACAGTTACATCCATAGTATATGCTCTACATGAGCGCTATATGTGATATACTGCAAAAAAAAAAAAAAAAAAAAAAAAACATTTCTGAATGCATATGCTACTTTTTTGAATATATCCAATATGTGGGGTCTGTCTTTTGTATTTCCTTCCTCCCTTGTCCATATGGAAAACAGTGCAGTTCTATTAGCCACCCAGTCTTCCATCCCACACAAATACACAATGAACACGCACACATGGAGCACTCACAGGACTCTGTTGTTCTCCTTCCTGCGCACAGTAAGGCCAAAAGCATTACGTGTGATATCCAACGTCTCGCTGATAGGGCGGGATGGGGAACTCGTGAGGCTCTGGACATGCTCATGGGGGACCTCAAACCTCTGCTTTTGGGCATCAAAGATCTGAGGAATAAGGAACAAGCATGTAGGCAGTGTGAGTGTGGCCTTCTAGCATTTTTGTCCTTTCTTCTTGTGTAACATCATCCTTTGCTTTTGAAATGAACTGAATTCCCCTTGCGTCTTCTGTCATTGTCAAAATGTGGGCACACAGATTTGTTAACAGAAAGACAAAGAAAGGTTGGTACGTACCTTAAAGTGGAGGCGATTGTTTGATTGCATTTCTGCGTGAAATGACAGCTCCTGTATATCCCCGCCGAATAAAGATGGAGAGGCCATTCTCTTCAGTTTGGCATTTATTACTGCAAAATTAAACACACGGCAGCAGAATGTTAAAAGTTTTAACATAGTGAAATATTTGAAGAAATATCAAATTCAGCAACTGCACATCCAACATACTGTTAAAATGATTAAAATGTACATATATAATAACACCAGCACTATATCTGCTAATTTAGGAACTTCCTACAGTCAAGTAATGTGATTTCAGCTCAAACAAGTGTGCTTCAGACCAACTGGCATCCAATGAGGGCGATGTTTAATCAATAACAACAATATTGGAGTGACGCAAGAATGCCTTTAATAAGTCCACATGACCTTTCCCTACTACATCCTATGGTTTATTGATCCCATCGGTTAGCTCTACAGGATGGTGTTGAATAGACTGGCTGTTCACCTCAGTTCCCCAGTCAACATTGGTTTCTAGTTCCCTAACAACCACTAAAGTCATTTAATCCTTGCTATGTGCTATTTTTTTTAAAGAAATTGTGTTGCTGAATGAGAGGTGCATTACTGCACTACTTTTTCTGGAAACCAAAGTGCACCACATAACAAAAATACTGTAAATCCTCTGTTATACTGACTAACTCATCAGTCCTGAGTTTGAACACTAAATTCATCACGGGAACTGAGAAGAAACACAGATGTAATCCTAAGTTATCCATTTACCCATGTGATCAAAGGGTACAATATGCTTACTGGGACAGAGTGCCTCTGAGTTCATTTGCATAGTAGCTTTGAGCTGAATCCGAGTAAAAATAGTTTAAGACAATTTAACTTATGAGATGCAATGCTTTAATTTTTAAAAAATCGGTTCAAGTCCATGTCCTTATTAAATAATTGTTTTTAACAACATCAGTATTGTTCAGTTCAACCACCTTCTTCAGGCAAACATTTTTTCCAAACATTTCTTTCATGTTTTCCCAACATTGTGACTGAAAGTGTTGCCTTTATATAAGATGTCCAATGTTTCTTCTATTGCTTTTATACAATAACTGAGTCCACATATGGCAGTGAGATCAAGCAGAAAATAGAAAAACCTGCATGCTGCAAAGTCAATCATGTTTTCTGATATGCCATCCATGTCATATTTCACACCATGCCTTAGGCAAAGTAAGTGAAAACGGGGAAAAAAACAGCTGATGTGAGGAGGACCGGCAGATTGAAGGAATGCAGAGCAGTTCGAATTAGAAAATAAGCTAAACAGAAAACTGAATATTCTCTATTGAGTGAGCACACGCATGGGGATGGAGAGTACGCTGAAGGGAAATGGGGGATTTACCATGAGGATTTGATGTTTCCACTGATTCCACCGTGTAGCCATGGTTGGTTGAGAAGTAACACCAGGGCACATTCCTCTCATCCAGTGGGGCCCAGCAGCAGCCACGTTGCTCACATTGCATCTATTCAAGCAAGAAGATTCATGTTGTTATCATTGTCATTGTTCTCATGGCCAATAAAAAAAGAAAAAATAGACTGCTAAGAGTAAAAAGAACAATTAATGAATTTTTGTCAGAAAGATCTATCTCCTCAAACATAATATTAGATTTTTAAAAATGGTGATGACCAATACCTTGGAGGCTCCAGCATCAGGGAAGCAGTCTACTCTCTCAGCTTGAGGAATGTTGGGACACTGAGGTATGAAGGGTTCGGTAGTTTCCACTGAAAGATGGAATGGAACATTTCTATGTATGCAATAAGGCAAAGGAGGGCATCATTTTATGTTATTATAGAACAACCTAATCCCTGTGCAGGATGGATAGATGGATGGGTGGACAGGGGACGACTGCTCACTTCCCATTATTACCCGGTTTTTGTGGTAAACAATGTTAACCAAAGACCTCAGAAATAATGTTAGACTTTCTTACATAAGAAAATATTGTTTATTTCCTGTCTCCACTCATAAAACTGATTTATGAACTAGCAGTGATTAAATACAGCTTTGAATTCACTGGAAGTGAAACTGTTCAACCAGTCATAAAACATTTATACGTGCTAAGATTAGGATTAGATAGACATTGCGTCTTTCTGAAGTTTGACCGTCATCCGTGAATGATGACCTACGATGTGTAGCAAAATATGGTGGTTTTCTAGTTTTTCTTTATTGATTTTTGGTTATAGTTACAACTCTGTAACGGGGAGAAGTTGCTACTTAAAATTTAAGTGTAGATGGTCAATCCCTGTCTATATGAACTTCACATACCATTCTCTTGAATGACTCCAGCTTGTCCAGTGGCAAAAAGAACAATGAAAACGATGGCAGTCACTGACATCAGTATGAACAGGACTATTAGGGCCACCTCCAGACCCGAGAACCGCCTTTTCCCCATCTGACACACACAGTTAAACGCACAAACATGGACACACACACATAAAGAATGATTACAAAGGCCAAAATCATTAACAGACATACATTAATGAAACAAGTTTACTGAGGCAAGGTCTCAAAGGTCCAACAACCTTCCTGCTTAAAGAGACACAATGGCTGGACAGAAATATATTTACTCATATCCTACACAAGCCATGTATTACCATTGGAATCTGCAAAAGCTTAACAAAGTTGAGCAAATGCACAAAAGTCAACACTGAGCCACAGAAAGAGAAAGTTGACTAAAACTGTCTAACAGGAGTCTAGTCTTTGCAAAGGCACCCGTCATATCACTCAAGCAATTAGGCTTCACTCCAGTATACTATGAGATAAAAACAAGGTGAATGTCTGTGTGTGTGTGTGTGTGTGTGTGTGTGTGTGTGTGTGTGTGTGTGTGTGAAAGAGGCTCATAGCCATCCTGCTTAATGTGCTGTGAAGAACAGGCGAGGGCACAAAGAGAGACAGAGAGCCAAACGTGTGCACGGCCCTGTGTGTTCACAGTCAGCTGCATATCATAGGAAGCACTGAAAAGCGCCCGCAAACACGCAACACAGCGTACAGACACTATAAAAGACACACAAACATTTCATGGAGTGCAAACCCTTTAGGCTCACTGCTCTTCTTTTTTAGCTTGCAATACGCGCCTAAAAATAGCTGTCATATAGCATATCGTTTTACATCTGGCAGACATGCTGATGCATGTAGATCCACATACGCTCAACAACAAACTCTATTTCATTGCTGCGCTGTTGAGGTTTCCTTGAGTACAGGTGGTTTAATAAAAAGTATGCAAAATTTTATTTGAACTTTTACTGAATACGTTATATTGGTACTTTGGTACACGTTTGTTACCTGTAATTATGTTTATTGCTGCTATATAATTTGTGAATCTTGGAAGTAGTGTGCAAAAACACAATAATAATAAAACCAGTATGCTTAGTCCTCCATAGACATCTGTTCCTCTAAACTGCACTCCAATTTGCAGTGGATGTTTTTTTAGTGTCCTGTCAGAAAGCTACACATAACCAATATTATCAATAGCACGGTCTGTCCACCGTTTTTTGGATAAAACTGCAAAATTCAAACACCTCGAAGCTGGAAATTTTTAATAGAAAAGAAAAAGGCTGTGAATATACCCTACTTGCAGGTCTGCATTTATAACAAGAAGGATTTTTAAATGCAGTACTTACTTATTCTACAATATATTAGTGTTGTAGTTGTTAAAATTGAATCCCACTAGTGTCACAGAAATAATCGTGATTCATATTTGTGTTGCTAATCAAGCATCAACAGTTTGCATAATTAACTTGCAGCAAATGTTTACTTGCCTAGTAAGAGTAATAACTGTAACATAAAAGATTATTCGTTTTCAGGTTGAACAGTCAGACAGCCTGCAGCTGAAGTCTTACCTTGGCTCTCTCCAGTGTTCGTGGCAGAGTGCTTCTGAGTTCAACTGAGATTGCAATTTATAATCCACAGGATGTGTTGTGGTCACAGTGTCTCGCCACTCCTCGACTGCGTGCGTGCGTGTTTTTTACAGCATGCAGACCCCATAAAATATCAGATGACCATCGCCAGTGAGAGAAAACAACTGCAGCCTAAAATCCTTATATCAGCTTGTTCAGATCAGCCCTGCTATCACGTTTGATTCCACACTTCTACCCGGTGTGTTTTAGGTTGTGTTTGTTTGCGTGCCTCCCTGGCAATATGGTTGTAAATTTACCAAAAGATTAGTGTGTCGTTATGTTTATGTGAGCTGTGACTCAGCCTGACTAACTTTTACCCCAATGAGACCATGACACCCCAGTAATTATTATTCATGCTCTCAAACACTCAGCAGTTGTCGAACGGTTATAACAGAACTGAACAACTAACTGGAATATATTAATGTTTATATATATGTGATATATGTGTAAGTTATAATATACCAGTAGTTAATCATGTGGTTACAACTTCAAGGTTAATTTACGTTGTTTTTTGTATTTTAAATGCTGCCTGTTTGTATTTTGAGTGATATATGAGTAATATAAAAGATGATCATTAGGTTTACATTATTTCTATTAACACTTTCACGTTACACTCGAGCAATATATGGATGCCATGCCATTATAGTATTATAGAATAGACATTTCGTGAGGGAGCAGACATCTCCAAGGGTTTACATGTACAGTGGCCGCACACTACGGTCAAAGACACCCATTGTTTAAGTTGGGTCGCAGACAGAGCCTGGTTACGATGGACCTGAAATTACCAATAGCGCAGGCACTGTTTTACTCGGTAGTTGTAGCACCACCAAATGCTAGCTAGAGGGCAAGGCTGTGTAGTCGATTTGAGTTTGATAGCATCCTAGGGGAAACAGGTTAAAGCATAATACACCTAGCTAGCCCTTAACAGGACTGGTTATGCATTAACTAGCTGCTGCTGCCATAACACATAATGTTATGGCAACTCTCTATAATAGTCTCTTGAATATGAACGATTTGCAATAGAATAATTTGAACAATGACTTTTGTCTCCTCTCCTACAAATATATTATGAGAAGTAAACGGAACCACTGTGGATTGTAATGCAGTAAATGCTACTTCTGTTTGGACACCCCCGTTAGCTAGTGATTAGCAATAGCGTTCATCTGCAACAAGAATCCTACAAAAAATTATAACTTAACATAATTTCAGTCACAATTTAGTGTAACCCATAACATTATCCAGACTAAAACTGATGATGCACTGCACATTTATCTTATCTGATATGAAGTGTGCGTGTTGTTGATTGTCTCACTCCAGTCCTTTCTTTTAATTGCCAAAGCCAAACCAAAGTTGTCTATGACTGGCAGAGGCTGGTATGTGATAAAACTTCAAGTTAGTGTTTTTAATTTTTTGGTTTTGGCAGCCACATATACAGCAAGACGACATTTCCACAGTTGACAGTGACAGCGTTTGCCTCAAGTCACCTTCTGTTTTGTCCCCCATCAACGAGGTGCGTCAGTGACGTTATCGCCTACTAGTCTTAGTCTTAGTTGACTTTAATGATCCATGAGGGAAATTATTCTTAATTAATTATTATTAATTATGCAGAATCTAAAAGAAACACTCTTAAACAACACAAATCAAAAGAAAGATTATATTAAAATAAAATAATAAAAACAAGTATTATCTAGTAAAATAGAAAACAGTGTAATCAAAATATGTACAGCATTAACATTATGATCACATTTGCAAAAGTAGTTGGCAAAACAGTGTCCTAGGTGATCCAGTTGTTTGGTCAGTTGCATAGCAACAGTGCCATGGATCGTGTGGCATGCTGATTACTTGTAGCAGTAATTACAGTGAGACCGGGAAAAACGTGTATTATCAAATCAAATTAAGGAAAATTAGACTTTAGTCTCTATACGAACTAGTATGGATTTGGAAAAGTGGATTAGCATCAGTTTTAGGTCATCCAGTTATGATATGTGTAGCTGAATAAAAGATGCTAACAGTAAGAGCTTTACTCAGAAGTAACATTAGCCATACAATACTGTAGCGTCCAAATGTACATTAAAAGGATGGTGAGGAGTGATCGCAAATATTCCGTTTATTGTTATCAACGGACAGAGAGAAAGCTAGGGAATTGAGCGGGTTCAAGCAGGGAAACGACTCGGTAAGCGACTACGCCATCCGCTTCCGCACCCTGGCAACGGAGAGCAGATGGAACTCCACAGCCCTCTATGATGCTTTCTTGGATGGACTGTCTATTCCCATACGGAAGCTACTGGTGCCCTTGGACCTGCCTGCGGACCTGGATTCCCTCATCGCCCTAGTCATCCAGACAGATAACCGGATCCAAGAACTCCATCGGCATCAGAAGGGCCAACCATCGTTGGAGAGGTACCGACAACCGCTGGTTCGGGATGGGCATGAAGCCCGGGGACCGACTCCCGAACGTCCTCCTTCCTTATCCACGGTAGGAGAGGCTGAACCCATGCAGTTGGGTCAGACCCAGCTCACCCAGGCGGAATGACAACGTCGTCTCAAGGAGGGGCGTTGCTTCTACTGCGGAGAATCTGGACATCGTGTGGTCGTCTGCCCAGTCAAGGCAGCTCGGGGAGTAAGCAAGTTCCCAACCTCAGGTTCTCCTTCACGCAGTTTGACCGCCATAAAGGTAAAACACAACACCACCGTCATGGAGATGAACGTTTTAATTGACTCTGGGGCTGATGAGAGTTTAATGGACTGGGGATTAGCCAAGAAACTGGGAGTGAAAACTGAGTCTATCTCACGACCCATCCTGGCAAGGGCCTTAAATGGTAACGCTCTGTTCACTATAGCCCACGTCACAGAACCCATAGCCATTACCATAGATAATCACAGCGAATTAATGAACTTTTATTTGTTTAAATCACCGACACGCACCCTGGTATTGGGACATCCATGGCTCACGCGACACAACCCCCATATAGACTGGCCTACGGGCAAGATCTTGGGATGGGGGGAGCTTTGTGAGAGAGTGTCTGCAGGACAAGATTCAGGAGAAGGTTACCACTGTCATAAATTCTGTTTCCGCTCACCCTGTTACAGACTCCAAGTACCCCGATCTGACTTCGATACCCACCTGTTACCACCACCTCAAGGAGGTTTTTAATAAAATCAAGGCCACGTCACTTCCACCTCATCGACCATATGACTGCGCCATCGACCTCATCCCCGGGTCCACCATTCCCAAGGGGCGGCTGTACTCTGTGTCAGGGCCCGGGCGGCAGGCCATGAAAGACTACATAGAGTCATCTTTGAAGGCAGGACTCATTCGTCCATCTTCGTCACCTGCTGGAGACGTTTTTTTCTTTGTAAAAAAGAAAGATGGGACCTTAAGACCATGTATTGGTCACAGCCCTCTCAATGACATTACTATCAAGAACCGCTACCCCTTGCCCCTCATGTCATCTGTGTTTGATCAACTACAACAGGCCAAAATATTTACAAAACTAGACCTTCGAAATGCATACCATCTGGTCAGGATCAGGGAGGGGGACGAATGGAAGACGGGGTTCAACACCCCTAGCGGTCATTATGAATATCTGGTTATGCCATTCGGGCTCACTAATGCTCCTGCTGTGTTCCAGGCCATGATTAATGACGTGCTAAGGGACTTCCTTGACCATTTTGTGTATGTTTACCTTGACGACATTCTCATCTACTCACCTGACCTGGACACCCATAAAAAACATGTAGCAGCTGTATTACAGAGACTATTAAACCATAAACTTTACGTCAAAGCTGAAAAGAGCGAGTTTCACGCCGATACCGTCTCCTTCCTGGGCTTCATCGTAGCCCCTGGAAGGGTGCAGATGGATCCGGCTAAAGTTAGCGCTGTGGTCAATTGGCCCACTCCTGATAGCCGCAAAAAAGTTCAGCAATTCCTTGGTTTTGCTAACTTTTACAGGCGGTTCATCAGAGGCTTCAGCGCAATAGCGGCTCCTCTGCACGCACTCACCTCTTCGAAGGTTCATTTCTTCTGGTCACCAGAGGCAGGAGCTGCCTTCCAGAAGCTGAAGTCCCGCTTCACCACGGCGCCCATCCTCATCATGCCGGACACTCAGCGGCAATTCGTTGTAGAGGTGGATGCTTCCAACGAGGGTATAGGGGCCGTCCTTTCACAGCGGTCAGAGCAGGATGGGAAGATGCATCCCTGCGCCTTCCTGTCGCGACGACTGTCCAGAGCGGAGCGGAATTACGATGTCGGCAATCGGGAGCTGTTGGCGGTTAAGGTGGCGTTGGAGGAGTGGAGACACTGGTTGGAGGGAGCTGAGCACCCGTTCATCGTTTGGACTGACCACAAGAACCTGGAATATATACGCAGGGCAAAGAGACTCAATTCTCGCCAGGCCAGGTGGGCGCTGTTCTTTAACCGCTTTTCTTTTTCTCTTTCTTACAGGCCGGGGTCCCGAAACGTCAAGCCTGACGCCCTGTCACGTCTATACGACCCTGAGCCTGTAGCCAAAGAACCAGAGCCTATCCTTCCACTGACCTGTGTGGTTGGAGCGGTGACTTGGCAGATAGAAAATGAGGTTAAGCAAGCCAATGGTGAGGCTCCGCCACCTAGTGGGTGCCCCGAGAATCGATTGTTTGTCCCTGTCGATTTGCGCCCACAGGTGATTCATTGGGCCCATTCCTCGCTGCTTTCCTGTCATCCGGGAGTTCGGCGGACGGTGTTCGCCATCTCTCGGAGGTTCTGGTGGCCATCCATGGAATCGGAGGTCCGGGAGTACGTCGAGGCTTGTTCGGTCTGTGCTAGGAACAAGGTGTCCTCCGGGTCACGTATGGGACTTCTGCAACCACTGCCTATCCCCTCCAGACCATGGGCCAATATATCGATGGATTTCGTCACGGGGCTCCCGGTCTCTCAAGGTAACACCACAGTCATCACTGTGGTGGATAGATTCTCTAAAATGGTCAGATTTATTGCCCTGCCTAAACTGCCTTCAGCCAAGGAAACAGCTGAAATTATGATTGACCGTGTTTTCAAGATTCACGGGTTTCCCAAGGACATCGTCTCAGACCGGGGGCCCCAGTTCGTGTCACGGTTCTGGAGGGAATTTTGCCGGCTCATCGGCGCTAAGGCCAGTCTGACCTCGGGCTACCACCCGGAGTCTAATGGCCAGACCGAACGCCTTAACCAGCAGTTGGAAACCGGCCTCCGTTGTCTAGTGTCCCAGAACTCCTCGACATGGAGCAAACACCTGGTCTGGGTCGAGTACGCCCGCAACTCCCTGCCTACGTCTGCCACAGGGTTTTCGCCCTTCAAGTGTGTTTATGGTTATGAACCTCCTGTGTTCGCTGCCCAGGAGCCTGAAGTCACGGTCCCGTCCCCCCACGCCATGATCCGCCGCTGCCGACGCATCTGGGCCGCTGCACGGCAAGTGCTTATCCGCCAAGAGGACCGGACCAAGAAAGCGGCGGACCGCAAGAGGCGACCCGCACCTGCATACCAGCCAGGTCAAAGGGTTTGGCTTTCTACCAAGAATCTTTACCTCAGGGTCCCCTCCAAGAAACTGGCACCGCGTTTTGTGGGTCCCTTCCCCATTACCAAGGTCGTCGGTCCTGCGGCTGTCCGGCTCCGCCTACCTCGCTCCTTCCGTGTTCACCCCACCTTCCATGTCAGTCAGGTCAAGCCGGCCAAGGAGAGTCCCTTGGTTCCCCCCCTCCCGCCCCCTCCTCCTCCTGAGATGATAGACGGGGGTCCGGTCTACAAGGTTAAACGGCTGCTGGCTGTACGCAACAGGGGCCGGGGCAGACAGTACCTGGTGGATTGGGAGGGGTACGGTCCAGAGGAGAGACAGTGGATCCCATCACGGTTCATTGTGGACCGTACCCTTATTGCTGACTTCAACCGCGACCATCCTGAACAGCCTGGACCGTCTGGTAGCCGGTCCTAAGAGGGGGGGTTCTGTCACACCGTGGTGAGGGCGTCTTGTCTTGGGGTTGTTTTGTCCTGTCATTTCCTGTTTTATTTTGAAAAGTAACTCTCCTCTTGTTTCAGGTCACTTGCCCTTCCTCATGTGTCACCAGTCTGATTGTCTTCCCTGATTCCTGATTGTGTCCACCTGTCCCCTATTTCCCTCCATGTGTTTAAGTAGTCTGTGTTCCCCTTGTCTCGTGCCAGAGTGTTATCGTCGTCAACCTGTTCTCGTGCTTTGCTTCATGTCTTCAACCAAAGTAGTTCCAAGTAAGCCTGTGAATCCTCTCGAAGAGAAAGTTTTGTTTGTTTAGTCTTTTCTTAGTTAATTCCTTAGTCCTGAGGTTTTCCTCCATTCGGAGTGTTTTGTGTTAATTTTATGATTTGTTTCTTTGATTTGAGTTTCCTCCTTCTGGAGAGTTTTTTGTTTTCACTGATTAGATTAACATCTAGGTTTTTTTGTGGCCATTTGTTTGTCCCTCTGTGAGGGATCTCTGAGCAATCCAATTAAAGCCTTTTTTGTCATCTCTGCATTCTGAGTCCTGAGTCCTGCTTTGAGTCTCGGCCTGACAATAATGCAGCGATCCATTTTTCTCATTTCTTTGGCAGCTGCAGATATCTGTAGAAATATATCTCCGACTGCTTTTCAATTCTGGTGGCACAGTCAATCACACAACAGCTCTTCACCATTTTTTTTAATTAATTTTACAATTGAGACGCTATTTTAAATTGTAGCGATGGTTACCAATATAATGTTGTGGCGAGATACTAACTCTTCCGAACTTAATGGCCATGAACTATCTGAGAAGACGAGGTTAACCTTGAGCTTTGCGTGTATTCGTGAGAGTGAGACATTGAAAGATGGGGGGGTATAAAAGCTTGTTTCATTGTTTTCATTATCTGTCTTATTGCGTAATTACATAAGCGTATCTTTGCAGTCCGTGTATAAGGGTGCAGGATGTAGGCATCCAAGTTCTGTGATCATTCAGTTCACTCCTCAGTCTTTCTCTCCTTACAAATCCAATTCCACTCTGCCACTGCCAATTTCAGGTGCTCTCCCTCTAGAATGCAGTGCAAGCCAATTTCAATAGAACAAACTAAAATTGGCAATTCACTCCTGTGTATCGATCCAGTCACTTTAAAACTAGGCATTCATCGTTGAGAGCTGCCAACCAGACAAGTTCACATGTGTTCCTGTTTGTGTGCACGTGGGAACCTCTTAAAGTTTCTACTAAGGGTTTTGCTGAGGCACAATAAAACACTGTCAAAATAAATTGACAATAAACTGAATTTTTTTATTATCGGTCATCAACTCTCAACATACTATTGTCTTAAGTGATGATTGCCAGATCTATTAATAATTGACCATATGTCGATTTAACATCTATCCATGTGCAAAGGTATGATTTTTTTACTCACCCGTATGCACAAATGAACAACTTTTACCCTTTAAACTGCTCAATAGGCTAATATGAATCATTGCGTTCTTTTCATCAATAACATACGAACATTGTCAATTTATTGCTTTCATTTAATCTGTCCTTGGCTCTGTGCAATCTCTTAGTTACAAGCTATTTGCTTGCTAACTGTAGCTTCTGGTGGCTTCTGTGTAACACAATTAAACATTGAAATTGGGATCAGTCCACATGCTTAAACCACATGGATTGTGTATATTAATTTCACTGTCTTAACGACAGTGTTGACACAGTTACCATAAAAAAGTAATCTGATCGACATCACTGGTGCACAAGTCCAACAGTTATCCACACATACAGAATTTTTCTAAGCTTGTGAGTTTCCAACACTGAATTAAAACCATGTTAACTGCGGATGTCTGTGGTTTTGAGATGCTGTCCAGCCCCACCTTTGCTTTTTTCACTTCATAACATCCCTTTGTTAAGTTCTGTGCACAAGGAAATGTTCATAGCAGAGTTCGGCTCATAAAGTTTCATGAATGTTATTTCATAGAAACAGTTATATAAACTGGAGTCATTGCTAAGATACCTTAAGGCAGTGTTGATACCAGGCATAAAAACAGCAAATTTATGAAACCACATTTCTGTTTTCAGAAGAGTAACAGCAACATAGTCATATATGTTATCTAAGTGCCATTGGAGTTGAAGTGATTCTAGTTTAAAATTAATAAATAAATTACTCTGCTTGTCTTGTATTCTTAATGAAGCTCTGATATGGGGCAGCGCTTGTCAAACTTTCGGGGTGAGGTGCGAGTCGGGGGGACTTTTCAGAACAAGCCTCGAGTCACTAGGTGGCAACAGTGCTCAAACCAATCAACACGCTGCCAGTTTAACTCAGTAGAAGAAGTAAACAGGGACGGAGGTGACAGAGCGGAGGTGACAGTACATTTGCATGCACGTAAAAAAAAAACAACAACTAATAATTGCATTAATCTAACTCCGGACAATAAACTAATATCCGAGTTCTTCTTATCCGTCTAAGACCCCCTGATCATGCGATAGGAAATCGATTGTCACCAGCTAGACGCCTTAATCGGAGTTAAACTAGAAAATTAGTGTGCGCATGCTCCACTATTCCTACTGCGCTGGCGTATGACCACGGAACAAAAACGTCAAAAAAAGGGTAAGGTAAACAGAGCCAGCAGAAGAACCTAGTATATACGGTCAATGAGAAGAACCCCCAAAAACATATATACTTAGACGCCGTATTGGGTGGGTTGGTCTGTTGCTGCGATACGTCAGCGCGTCCGCCATATTGGATGTGGCAAATCTGCCCGTAAACTAATAAAAGGCAATGGATTGAATTTAATAAAGCGCCTTTCTACAAAGTGCTTTAAGTTACTGCTTCTTATTCAACAATTCACACACACACTAATATATTTGGGAAACAAGTAGTAATGAAAGTATTTCTATTTTATTTATTTATTTTTTAATTATTACTAAAAATAAATAATTTTAATTTCAACTGGCCCTGCATACATATCATTATATTCGATGGTAGAGAACAGTTAACCACGTAAGCCAAGCTTTTAAAAACAAGTATTAGCCCATTATACGATGAACATTATTTTTCAGTTTGTTCTGCTGCTGGAGTAGAGGATATCTCAAAAGTAGACAGGGACATTGCGGAAGATGGCCTGGAACTGTCTGGCTGAAGGAGCGTTATTCTAGTCCCGTGAAACACATACGTACACTACATTTACATATACACTTAACGAGATAATATTCATACATATTAGCAACAAGTGACAGCCAACATTAACAGCCGTTAGCTAGATTTGCACAATTGACCAAACAACAACCCATAAAATCACATATTAGCATATTTAAACAAAATCAACTACAACTACAAACAGTTCCACCCATTAAACTCCCTTTTTATTCTTACCTATGAAAGGTAATGCCGTGAGATCTGGTTTGTACTGTAAACAGGTCGGTACACTTCCATGTGAAAATGAATGATGAATCTTCTCTAATCACTCCACTCTGCCACATCCAAGATGGCGGCAATGTTGACATACGATTCAGCGCTCAATGCGAAGTCTACGTATATGTGTTTATGAGAAACACCTGAGGGATAGTGCGTATCTGCACCGGAAGTAGCACCAGATTAAAAAAAACGTGTACTATTATTACTTGTTTGAAATTCTGGTCTACTGCATGAACGACTTGTTTATTATATGAGGAAAGACTTGTTTGTGTTTTATGCCTAGAAACTCTGGCAGTGAACAGAGTTCAAGCCTTTTTTATTTGATCTTATCTAACTCAAATGTTATGCACTTGTCTGGGAACTTGTAAATAGTTTTAAGTTGTTGCAGATGCTATCTCCCCACTGCACAAAGAGCCGTCCAAACAACATCTTTTCCAAGTTTTTGGACGTCTAACTTAGGTCCCCCTAAGGTGCTGATCGTGTCGCCAGATGATGTCTTTTTTCCAACGTCTACTGAACGTTTAGTTTCGACGTCCACAGGACCTCTGTATAAGAGCTACTTGTAGCCCAAATGTGGTCGCTGTAGACGTCTTTTCTACTTCAACTTTAAACTCATTTCAGACATCAGTTTGATGTTGCTTCTATGCTATATAGCTTAATTTCATCATCCCAGCAGCAACTGGAAACATATACTAATGATATAATGCACATCCACTTCACACCTGCTGCTGAGCCAAATGAAGCTACAGACAAATTAACTGCTACAGCAGGAGGTCAAACTCCTTTTATTTCACATAAAAATCTAATTTGAGCTGAAGGGGGCTGGACCAGTAATAATAGTGTATTAACCTATAAATAATGACAGCTTCAAATGAGTACCTTTGTGTTAGTGCAAATAACATTATGAAAGTGTTTACATTTAATAAACTGGACATCTTTTGGGAAAAAGTGCAATTAGTTCCAGGTCTCAGTGTCATGTTAGTCCATGATCCTTCCTAAACCCATGTGAATATTTGCACATTGTAAATTCATCCCGTGAATGCCGGGCTGCATGTTTGACACCCCTGTGCGAAAGGAAACTGGTCCACCCTGTGGATTTACAAATAAGTTACCACTCATCTATTTTGTCATCTTTATAATTAAACAAATTAACATGCTAAACTGAAAGTGTTGAGGTAAAATCCAACAAACATTAATGGGCAAGAAACTTCACAATGGAGTAACAATCCTGACTGCTGTGTGTCCTCCACCTCTTTTTGGTGAATTATTGAGATGCTTGAATCACGTATCCAGGTGAAGTCCAATATAGCTGCCTCATCACATTTCCTGACTCATTCTGCACTAGTAGAAAAAGACATGATTAGAAATATACAAAGGCTATCTGCAAAATGTGCCAAAATGTTGCTGTGGTATCCACTAGCAATTCTGGATTAATACAAAACCATCTCAGAAAATGTTAAGATAGACAGGTGGTATTCTACAGTTTTTTGCCAATAATTTTCACACTTCTTGATACAATATCCACTTTTTTCCGAAACTCTCCATACAGTTTCCTGCAAAATGCACTACAGCTACCAACACTCTTCATACTTCACCCAAAATTGCTCATACTGCCAGAACTATAGGACATTTTTCTTCACAGTTTTAGTCTTAAGGCTGACTGTTTTGATGAGAGTATCCAAAAGTCTGGAAAAATAAGCCACTGGTATAATTGAAAAGCAGATTGTTGCCTTTTAAATCTTATTATTTATCTTTTACACAGTTCACTCTATTCTTCTTACTTTTCTGCACTATGTATGCTGTTACAAACTGAAATTTCCCCAATGAGGGAAAATAAAGGTTTTTCTATTCTGAACAGAATTTAACTTCAACTTTTTTAACTTCAACTGCTGCTTTAGCAGTAGAAATGAAGGCACAATGGCGGTTGGGTTATGACGATGTGCTGCCTCAGCCAATCAGAGTGGCAATGACTGGTTCAAATCATAACGGTCGGGAGAGTGAAGACCAAACGCTTGTACAGTATGTCTATCATATTGTATGATAATCATATTTGTATGATCTTTTCACCCTCTGTACGATGTACGATCAATAATTCCAAAAATTCCATTATGATTCCAAAAATACAGAGGGAGAACAAAAAATATATATATTGTGTCGGATTGGAGGTACACACACACACACACACACACACACACACACACACACACACACACAGTTAATTACAGGTCTTAGGGCAGAAAGAGTTTCTGTTACTCTTCCCATGATGGGGGAATTCCACTGATGCACATCTGCATAGACTTCCAGACAAAGGAAAATGTTTATTGTTTGTTTTAATAATGGAAAAACATATCAGATAGACATCCATTTCAGGCCTGATCTATATGGCTGCTGTTGTCTGTCTTATATTTTGTGAAGACAATGTCATTTGATGTGTTAATGAGTGTTTTTTGTCCCTGATTTGTTATTCATTTCAAGCACAGTAACAACTACATTCGATTTCTCAAAAAAGAAATATCTTTGCTTTCTGGCTCACAGAAATCGGGTCCTGGCAGTGCTGGCATAACACTCCGCTGCCTATGTTGATACAGTTATTCAGCCTCCTAGGAGTTAAAGTCATCAAGCAGTTGCACTGTGGTGTTGCAATTGTTTTTTTATGATTGTATGCGTGTGTGTCTGCAGCTATTTTATCACCAATGGCTGCACAAACCATAGTATGCAGGTGGCCTACCTAAGTGTTCCCATTATGCGGTTTCCCCCATAAACAGATGTTATACCCCTATGGGGGAGAAACGGCATAGTGAATGAAGAGGAAAATGCATATGCACAACTCTAAGCACATATGCACACCAGACTTATGCTGAATCATTCCTAAGGGATATGTCTTCCATCCCTGCCATTACAGTTTAGACAGGAAGACACACTTCCACTCCCACTTGTGCACACACACGCTCATAAAATAATAAGCACACTAACAACTGTCAGCGTCAAGCCTTGATAAGCCGCTTTAAATGATCTCAGCTGTAGATACAGGATAATGATTAACTGCTATTTATTTGTGCATGTTCATGTTGTTATTCACACCAGGTGCAAAGCTCACCGTTGCTGCAATAAGGTTAAAGAAGGTCAAAGTATATTTTATTTATTTTCCTCTCCTTTTACTTCATCTATGTTGTAAAATCTGGCGTGATTCTGTGACGTCCGGTCCTGGAGTTCAGTGGAAATGTACAATGATACGCAGTGACAGGGAGGAGGGAAACTTCTTGTTCTCGATTTACTACTACTGCTGCTGCACTGCTCGCAGTCTGTGGAGAATCAGTATTTTATTATTTCATTTCTGGTATTGAGCAGAAGTGGAAAGTCTGCTGTGTGTGTATGTGTGTCTCCCGAGTATGCGCACATAAAAGATTCTTTAGTTCTTGGACTATTCCCTGCTTTACCCTGCTGTTCTCTCTGCTTGCATATCAGATTTAAAAGCTAATACAATTTGACAGCTAATTATCCTAAATGGAAACTTGCTAACGGAAGCAAAATTGTCATGCCATCAAAAAACAAACGTAACACAAATAAAACTCACAGTCATTCATGGGTAATTATTGCATTATTTATGCATTTGGATTTTCATCCTCACTTGTATGCCTATTCCAACATTACAGTCATTCAAAAAGAGATTTACTAGAAGTAGCAGTGGTGGAACAGTTCAAATAATAATTAAAAATCCGCCCCATTTGGGTGGCTTGTCAGGTTATGTTTATGAAATCAACTGATTGTGCTTAAAGCAATTAAGGAAGCATTATTGAGGAAAAATAACCCAGTGAAACCTCTTAATTGGCATATAATGAATGCTGAATGTATCGAACAGAGAGTCTTAGAAAAGTGGAAAAGGCAAAGTATGCCACATTTCCAGAGCAGCACCAGTTCCACACTCTAGTCCTGTAGGTGGCAAAACTTTGCACATATGGTTTGCTTTTCTGAGTAGCTTCGTTTAAAGGAAGACACCGTGAACTTTTTTAATTTTTTTATTTGCGCAATTCCTCTCTTCCCTGTATAGCAACAGGTTGTCTGTTGGTCAAAAAAAACTAGATAGTCTCTTCATGCAGAATTAGAGAGAGCAAAAACCATAACGAAACCACTGAGGGTGTTAATAGAGAAGGATATGCCGTTATGGAGAATGCAGGAGCTCAGCATATTACATTATAGTACTTCAGCTAATAATATCCATTCTTCCCAACACATTCTCCACAACACAGTGATTCCCTTACGTTATGAACTGAAATGACAAGTTTTTCAAAGAATTGTCCAACTCATCCCATGCATTTACGTAACACCACATAATCAGAAACCATAATACCATAATCAAAACTTAAATCGCTTTTTTATCTGTTATAAATGGACCTTGAGTTTTTATTACTCTTATCAACATGGGAATGGAAAATAGACTTCTGAATTCTCCTCAGTTCGCCAGTGACCAATCACTGTTTTGTTGTGTGTAGAGTCGGCCAGGTTTCTCTGTTGCAGTTAGTCCAGCAGGATTCAATTTTCTCTGCCCCTAGCTGTGTGCTTGGACAGCTAGCTTAGAAGATGAAGTTGTTGTTCAAAATATTTGTTTGTTTATTTTGTGTTTGTTTCTTTCTATCTGCCTTCAGTGTCTTTTGGGGATTTATGGCAGTTTTGACACTATAAGGCATATTACTGAATTCAACAAACTGAGTCCTAAGAGTTGCGAATCATCTCCCCGCCAAACATCATGATTTGAGTTTTGAATTGGAAATTCTTAGATGAAGCAGTGATGCTTATGTTTTATGCACCAATGAATCAAATCAGAGTTGATTCTGTCCAAAATGTGGATGTCCTAAGTGCCATCGTTATGTAGGAAGTAGTGTAGCAGGGTTACTGACAGGCATGCTGTTCAGAAAGATCTTAAGTCACAGGACAAACCATGATTTAGTTTCTGCACCAATGAAATTGGTCAAGTCGTCTGCCTTTAAGGGTTCCTTTCAGAGGTACTATTGTAGTTGTATTGTAGTATTCATCCTGACCTTCAACAAGCCAGAAAACGCAAGAAATGCAAGTTCTCCCCTTGGTGATCATTAAAGCCAGTAATGATTTTTTATGCATTCGAATGTAATAGAACCTCACGCCTTCTTGCAAGTGATTTTTCTGTTATGTTGCGATCTATTAATTTAGTTTTGTATGTGTGTGATCTTTTCTAGTAAAAACAAGCTTGTAGAACAGTTTTGTTTGGCAGTCCCTGCCTTGTAAAACGCCCACGAATACCTCACTCTCTCTTGTCATCCTCGCCTGCCAAGGAAACTCACAGAAGAAAAGATAAAAGAAAATCCAAACATCAAGAAATGAGCTGACAAGTTGCTGAGACGCAATGTTTCTAGGTCTGTATGTGTTTGCACCTGTTAGTTTTTAGACTGCAATCCACGCATACATGGAAAGATGAGAATACCACCTTGACGTTTAGATTGTTTATCAGGTTTAACGTGGATAACAGCACTCGGGGATGTGTAGCCATCGTTTGCTTTTGTCTGATTGCAGGTTGCTCTCATCAAGCCTTTAAAAAGATCTAATGAGCTGTTGTTTTACAATGTTTGCCATGCAAAAAAATGTGTTTATGAATTACATACATACACACAGAGAGATATGGCTTTGTATGCATACTATGTGTCATATATTAACAATATTACAGATGTTGGTGCCAATTTCTGAAGTCTTATTTTGACCAGAGGTTGGTTTGCAATGGCATGATCTTGGATTGAACTCAAATAAATGAACCATTCAAACAAATAAAAAAAAGAACAACTGTAGTTGAAAAAAACAACAAATATGTTGGTTAAATATGAATTAAAAACCACTTAGCCAAAAACAAATCAGTAATTTTTGTTGCATGAGATTACAATTTGCAGTTTTCTAATCAAACTCATTTAAAGTTCAATTAGCTATTTTACTCCCTCCCACCGTCGGCGCCTCACTCCTTCTCTCATCAAGCTGGAAGTCAGGCTGTATGGGTATCCTCGTTGCCGTGGCAACATGTGTGGCGGTGAACTTTTGTCAGGTGCCGGGAGCTTTGCTACAACAGGAAAACAGGTTTTATGCACTCGTGTGGGACGCAAATGAAAAGGTGTGCTTAGCTGTGAGGGAGATGCCCCCCTGCCCCTCGCCTCTGTGACTCCTCTTTCTCTCCCAGCTCCTCTTTCTGTATCCTCCATTATCTTTCATTCAGGGATGCTCCTTCGCTGCATGCATTCTCCCAAGGCACCTCGAAGGGACTCATCTTTGTCATAATGCCTCCCGCTTTCCTCCTTCCCGTTTCCCTTCTGAACAAAGGGTGAAAACAAACTGTTCTTTTCTGTTTTCCTACACCTACTCTCCGCCCTCTCCCTGTTCCACGATATGTAGATTCACTGCTGTCAGAGTACAGACTCTATTGATCTTTCCCGTCCTCCTCTCTCTCACTCGCTCAGTCTCTCTCCACTACCTTTATCCATTATCCCCTCCTCATTCTCCTCCTTTTTTCACCCTCCATCCTTTTCCAATGACGTCTGAAACCATGAAGAGTTACCTCACATCAGTATTTTTTTTTATAGGACTGTAACAGTAATTAGAAAAACCTATTAGTCTGTGTGTGTGTGTGTGTGTGTGTGTGTGTGTGTGTGTGTGTGTGTGTGTGTGTGTGTGTGTGGGTGTGTGTGTGTGTGTGCCCACGTGTCCCAAATTAGGTGAATGACTTGTTGTTACTGAGGGCTTCTGCCAACACAGAGGCCCTCTCTTGACTTCACCTAATCTGTATGCAGCTCCTCTCCGCATCACTGTCCTTGTCTTATAAAAAAAAAAAAAAAAAAAAAAAACATACACACAGGGAAATAAACACACACACTCTTATCATCGAAATTCTGCTCCCCACTTCATCGGCGCCCTTGTGGTATAAATATCATACAAAAAAAAATAAAAAAAAGAGGATCTTGGATGGAGTCCCAAACACAATTGCATGTGTGTGGTATTCATAGCCACACAGAGTTGCCCCCACTGCCACTACCTTGCCAGACCCTCTCTCTTTTACAAGCTCTTGTGAGTGGCCCAAATGTGTGGACACACACACAAACACACTCACTTCGGGGTGATAAATAAGGCAGTGCGAGCTCAGCAGTAGCCCTTTGCCATGTCAGGCTTTACTGACGTCTAGTTCAATCCAGGGGAGTGGTTCAGTCAGGACTCACAAGACCAATCTAATCTTAGCCCCTCAATACACACACACACAAACACACACACCCCTGTTCTCTCACACCCAGAGATTTGTCTTACATATAATCACTTTCTATTTTTGAGATAACTTTTATTGGGAAGAGAAACATCCTTAATTAATTTCATAAAATCCTCAGATGGATTTTTAAATAATTACATGCCATTTCCTGCATCCTCTCATTAGAAATCTCGCTGCGGTCTCATGCGAGTTTCTGGGAGGGACAGAAACACGGCACAACTACAAGTCGAGGCAAAGGCAGCACGGCCTAAAACAAGGATCTGTTGTCGTCTGTCTTGGTCATAAATTCTGGGGAAAAGATGTTTTCTGCTTCTAGAGGATTTAACACCCCACAACGGTGAGAACGACTTTGCAAACTTCAGTACATTTTATTAGGGATGTCTCTTTTTGATGACCCAACTATTTAATACTCCCAATCTATTCTTAATTGAAGAAAATGTACACTGTAGATTCATGAAGGCTTTTCTCATTTTACATGTATTCTCCTTGATCACGTGTGCACCATGTGACAGTATTAATTTAAGTAAAACTTACGTAGTGTCGAGAGGTTAGCTTGTACCTTTGGCTCCAGAAGCTCCAACCTGTGCTTTTCTACTACAGAAATAGTCTCTCCATCTAACGCCATAACTCTCTGAGGCGAGGAAATGGAAACTCTCGAGGAAACTTTTCCCTTCTTTGAGCATTCAGCAGCATGTAAACTGTTGTTGTTGTTTCAATACTGCCTTTGCCTGAGTTTCTCGACACATTCTGTCGTGTGATGTCTGTAGATGGTGAATCAAGATGGTAGTATGGAATGACTATCTCCGACTACCACCTCACCAAATATCCACATGAACAATTTACAAATTGCTCTCTGACTAATTTTCCCTAGCGAAGCACTTTGACAGAGCAAACAGGTTTAGTCATGTCTTTTTCATTACTATTATTATTAAGGGATTTATGACAACTGTTTTTTGGAATAATGAGCGCAGCCAGCTGCCGTTTAAGCAGAAGACAAAGAAGACTTTTTTTGTGCTTTAGGTTTATGACAGACATAAAATAACCACAACAACATTGGGTCTGGAGATCTGATCGTTTTTAACAAGCCTGGATTGGGACATTCCTGTGTATTACTACGATCTTAGCTTGAACCTTGGAAACCATTACAACAAAGTGCACTGAGCTGAATCTGATTAAGAGGTCAGTGTGTGCCCAGTCATGCTGCTTGAATGGGCTACAACAATATTCTTTTCTTGTCATAAATATAGAAATAACAAAGACAAGATAAGTCTTTCTCAAGAAGCTATTGCCCACCCTGTGACCCACTGCAGCGCAGCTGGAATAATTCCTTCTGCCTGCCACAGATAACCCACAGCTTCTGGCAACAGCCTCAGTGTCAGTGCACTCCAACCTCTCAAAGACTCTGGCTCTGTTTACTCATGGATGTTTGAGCATTTATTCATGCAGTTAAAGTCCAGAATGCAGTCTTTTGACTTCTGCCCTCTGCGCTCTCACAAAAAAAGCACAATATATAAAATATTTTTGACCGCTGTGTTGTAGTACAGGCACAGATATAATACAGTCAAGTGAATATAGATGTTAAGGGCTATTTATGAAGCTGAAGAGCTATTTTACCTTTCAGGCCCAAAGTTTACACAATTTAAGCATCCACGTATACAAATAGATGTTTTTTTTTTTTTACTCTGACACCAAAGATCATAGCATCTGAAAGTCTCCATCAAAAGCTCTTCAGTATTTTGTGTAAACGTGTGCATGACTGAGAACATCACCCTTCCGTCTCATGTATGAGATTACACGTGTCAAGGGGTTAATTGTGTAAAGCAAGTAGCTCTAGGATTAAATTAAAGGTGGAATACATTTCTTTAAGGTAAAGCACTATAATGAGATTAGCAAAGTAGCAAAGTGATGAAGGTCGAGGGAGATCAGGTGGCTATGGAAGGAAAAAAGGCCCTGCACATTGTAAATGGGTAATATAAAATGATGATACAATACCTTCCAGCTTCACATAGAAAAGGAAATGGGATTTATTCTGCTTTCGGCCAGATTATTCAATAGAAAGCTAGTTGTAAGTGCCGTATTTAAATACCACAATTATAGTTATCTGAACATCTTCAAGAAACTCTATTAGTCCAGTTCCCTTTCTTTAGCGTTTTTTTTCTTTCAATATACCATGACCTAGATGTTTGAGAACCTTTATTCTCACTGACTGTACAGCCACCAGGTGTTGCTTGTTACCCATTAATTTCTTTTTTTACTCGGAGTGAAACAAGCAGAATATACAAACATATCTAGGGCCAGATCTTTTGAAGGTTTGCATGTAGAAAAACGTGTGCAATAAGGGTTGTGTCTTTCAAACGTGCAAAATGGCAGGTCAGCATCCAGTTAGTGCGCTTGGCTCAATGAATATGCAAATATAGGGCGTTTACACGCAATTTCACATGTGCTAGGTGGAGAAATGCAAATATATTAATTTAGCGATTTATCAAACCTGAAAGCAATTTCGCTCATAGAAAAGGACGTGCAAATGTTTTTTCTTACATGTAACTGGACACACATGGCTGCTGTCATTGTAGAGGAGGAATTCACGCATCTTCATTTTGCATCTAAACGCTACCCTATGAAGCACATTCTTTTTTTTATTCAGTAGATATCCAAACAGATCAGATGTATCCAATAAATAATTTGCAGGTTTCATATGAGCTTACCGTGGTCTACAATGACTATTCCGTTGTGTGGGCCTCTTTTATTTTGCAGTCTGTCACCGTGCCATGTCTTATAAATATATTCAGATGTTTTTTGCTCTAACTCATGATGTGTGTATTTACCTTTCCAGCAGACACCTTCGATGTAACGGCACCAAATGTCATTTTGCACTTGCAGTCACTCTACTCTCAGAGACTCAACGGTGCACGCCAATAGTACACGCAAAACCCTCATTTACATATGGTCGTTTGCACCCGTGTCATTTCTGCAATCAGTCTTAGTAAATCGCAGATCCAGCCCACATGCAAAATTCCAGATAAGCTGCAGAGGGCTTGCTCTGCTTGGCCCTCCTTCTTCAAAACCAAAATGCCGTCACCAAAGTCGTTGATTGTGCTTCCTTGCGGTAAACAATGGGGGCACTCTGTGTTGGTGTCACGTCAACTGTGCCAGGTGCTCCTGTTGGATGTTGCTTCAATTTAGAAAAAGATGAGATTGGTCCAAGTTGATACCCACCAATCGTGTGTTGCCAAAGTTTTCTTTCGTGCCTGTCATTGCTACAGCTTGCTGACATTCATTATACATCCATTGTAGCTTGTTGCCACAGTGCTGCTAGTCTCTCTCCTTGGACTGCTGCTGCTCCCAAACGTACCTGTAAAACCATGACATAATACGATAAAAAGAAGTGAGGAGGATGGTGGGGGTGGGAGGTGCGGGGGACTTGATGGGGTCAAAGTATCTGAAGATGATTTTAGAGGTCTAAGGGAAGAGGGCATGAAAGAAATAAAGACAAAAAAGGAAAGGGGGTGTAGCCACCTCTTTCCCTTTTTACTTCTTTCAGAAAGACACACATGCACACCATGGCTCTCCTTCCCCCTGTCTCTTACATCAACCTGCCTGTCAACCCCGCCGACCCAAACGATCCATCAATTGTTGCTACCGCTGCTGCCAAGAGATGGAGGGAGGGATAAGGATGTGAGGTGAAGGAGAGAAAGTAGAGAGCGCATAAGACACTTGGGTCAGAAAGAGGGGTGTCACCTTCTGTGTTGCCTCTAAGATACAACAAAACAATGGAGCGGCTGAGGGAAAGGTGGGGATTTGCCCCTTGGACCCGTGAGAAGACGACAGTCTCCAGCTCCAATGCCTGCATGTCTGATTTCCGTCATTTTCCATCATATTGCCTTCACCTTCCCTCTGCCCAGCTACTGCATTTACCGGCCTCCATTTCATTTCACACGCAGAGTTAATGTCAGCAAAAGAAAAATCTTCAATTAAATGAAGCAATTTCTGTGTGCAAATATCTGTTTGATGTAATGACAACCAAATGTTGTTGAATTGCCCCAACTTGTGCATTCAGTCCCCAATGATAAAAGTAAAAGTACAGTTTACAGTTTATCCTCCTCATCCACCTGTCTGTCACTCTTCTCCTCACCCCTCTGTCATCCTTGAAGCGAAATTATACATGTAGCCTCGAAACTTAATAGCAGCGGTTAAAGCACACTCATACGTCAGGCAATTAAATATGCTTCCTGCCCTTAACAGAACCTCACCGTCTCCTATACGCCCCCTTCTCCCCTTTCATTCCTCAGTCCATGATTTAACTCATCTACAGTGTCCACACCGTTTATCTCCCATCCTGCCTTCTCCTCTCCTCGCCTTTCCATCTTATCAACCTCCCCTCTTCTCCCCCCGGCTTTCTTATCACGCCACGGCCTCTCCTCTCCGGGCGAGATGGAGAGAAGGAGGGGAATAAAAAGTGACCGGGGTGGAGGAGGAGATAGTGGGAAGAAGAGTGACAGCAGCTTACAGGGAAGTGGGTGGGGGCTTTCTTTCTGTCTGTTTTTCTATCTCACCATCCAACTTTCTCTCTTCCCTCATTCTGTTACATACACACTCGCCCCATCACACACGCACACACGCACACATACACACAGGGTCTATGTTCCTCTCTGTCTAGTTGTGTTTCCCTAAGGGTCCTCAGCTTCACTAATACACAGCTGAGATCTGGCCTCGTTGCCCGACAATAGCTCCACATATGCAGCCACTCACACACTCATGGACCTTGCACACTGCGCACAACTATTCACGTGAACCTGCTAAGGGAACGCAGGGATTTGCGCTCGCAGGACATTTCTGCAAAAGAGCAGAATGCATTCGCAAGCAAAGCAGGCGTGTAACACACACACAGGCCTGATTTGCAAAACCAGCAACCATGCAAACACGCTCCTTTTGTCCTGCCTGTGACTGTGAATCAGCATTCTGCCTGAATTATAGGGCTGCATTATGGATTCTCTACACAACCCACATACTCTCTAGACATTTTTCAAAGAAACAAACACAAGCACACACACAGCAACGGCAGCAGCTAGTAGACCAACAGGCGTCGGTAGGACCTGTAAATAACACAAACAATTGCTTAACTTTAATTGCCCCCTGTTGGCGAGGCCATTCTTTTTTTTTTCTTTTTTTTTATGGCAAGGCTATTCTTACACCGCCATAGATTACACCATGCCATGCCACGCCAATTACACATGACAAGAAGGAACACAAGCTTCTCCGGTGTTTGTGCATACCACTCTATTTATTCCATGATGATCATTTTTTCCTTAGCAAAGTTGCCAGTCATAGTCCTGGTGTCACCTCTGCTTGTGCTCTAATCACCCTGGTTGTCTGGTATCTGTGTGAAGTGTCATAGTCTTATCTGTTGTTTTGTGACATTTGGGAACTGAACACGGAAGAGATAATTCTTACACATCTATAGCCATGGCTTTCTTGTTATCAGGTTATTCCAAACAGCAATTCTGCTCCTTGATTTATTTACAGGATTTGACCATAAGACCATTTTAACAAAGGATGACCGTCACAGTTTAGATTGCATTAATAACATCACAGTCTTAACCACGCTCCGTTGACACGGCATCCACATGGCCAATTAAAGAACTGTTCTGCACTCTGCCCGATACAATACCTTCCAAAATGAATTTGTCACTGAATAAATGCCGCAGCATGCTAAGATAGTGGCGATCCTCACTACCGGGACACTTCTGACCTATAGAGATGCGTGGGCACAAGCTCGCAAGAGCGTGCAGGAGAGCTGTGGTCCTTTAAAAGCCGTCGGGCCTTAATACAGCTGACTGTATTGTTGAGCTAACACTAACAATGGAAGTGATCCCTGGTCATTAGGCAAAACTCTCCACAAATCTCCTCTCTGCTGTAGTAGTCTTTACAGAGCACTTTCACTAGCACAACAACAGAGCCGCATCATTACACACATGCACACACACACAAAGAGCCACAGTTATGGCTACACACAAGCAATATATGAGCATAATTATGCTCACTAACCAAGCAGAAATGTTTCCTAACATTAAGATCGGTGGGCGAGAACAAGCCAATGGTCTGTCCTGGTAGGACAGCAGCCACTACTTGTGTGCGCACACACACTGACACACACACACTCACACACGCACACGATAGAATTCCATAAGGTAGAAGCCATGTTAAATACATCTAAACAATTATTTTCTGATGTTTTTACAAGCTTGTTAGTCACAGTTGCAAATCTAACCACCTGAACATATCTGTCATTGATGTGGAATAAATGGGACTTGAGAATTGGGATTAAAAACAAAGATGCCTTTCCTTGTTGGAGTCAAACTCAAAAGACCTGTCCTTTAATTCTAAAGATGTCCCACTTGGAAACAAGTTGACTGAAAATAAACATGAATGGAAAAACTTTGTGAAACCACTCGGGGAAAAACACAAGACGTATTCCAATGGAAAAACCAAAAGACACATTTTTATTCCTCCCTGGGAAAACTTGTCTCTGTCTGCTCCCATGTGGCCTAAATCCCTCTTTCTGCTCTCTTGCTGCTCAGCCGCATCCTCCTGCCTGACTTGCCGTCTCCTTGTGCTGTTACCATCACCTCAGACTGACGCATGCAAGCTACCGATTGAACAGCCAAGGCCAGCAACGCATACACAAAGATGACGAGCATCTGACAATTCTACACAATAAAATGTTGAGAAAAGAAATCAAGAAATCCTTCCCGTCTTACCTCACACATGTGAGCGTGTGTGGGTTTTCTGTGCAAGCAGGGAGGAGTACATTTAATTCGCATGCACAACAATGTGTAAAAGTAAAATCAAATGGAAAGTTTATATGACATGACTTAGCACCACACTTGACCTCATAAATACAGTTTTGCATCACGGTGACCCCACTGAAGACATGAATTATTTATATCACACGTAAATGTACTTTGCTTTACTCTGTAGTACATTTTTAAAGCATTAGAGCGCCATCCACCGCCACGCAAACTGTGAGCACCACTAACTGTACCGACAAAGAGCGTAATCAGCCAGGCCCAGATCCCTCCCCATCGTCCCTGTTTCCCCCATCTTTCTGTTTTTAAGTCATCACCTCTACTTCACCCATATTTCTTCACCTCTTCATTCACAATCCTGTACTTCCCTCAAATCAGAATGTGTTCTGCAGCAGCCTGCTGAATCTCTCTGAATACTGAACGTTCCTAAATCTGCAGCAGCGTTGAAACTCCTCCTCCGCCTCCTCCTCTCTTCCTCCTTTTACACGAGAAGCATTGTACACTTTAAGGATGCAGGTCAACAAAACCATTCACGATCTGAGTGGAGCAGCTGAATGTCAAATCACTAGACACAGGCAGGTAAGAAAAAAAAGTTTCCTTGGATGTTTTTTTTTTTTTTTTTTTACCATGTTGCAAGCAACACAGCTTTTAAGATTGTTACTTTAAGTTACAGACGCTCAATAGTTGATGTGCAAAACAAACGCTTGACTTATCCTGTCTATTTGGTTATTACACTTATTTCAACCAGTTTGGTCCATTTTCTTGAGTTGCTTCTACGTGTGATGGAGGATTCTCATATGGGTGGGAGTTACCCTGCAAAAGCAATCATTCCATGACAGCTAGAAAAACGTAGAGTGAGCAAAACCCGCGGCGGTGGAATATTAGACAGGTTCGCAGAGAGGCCAGCAGGTCAACAGAATGTCCACGTGCATCTACACAAATGGTTAGATGTGCAGAGGCAGAGAAAGAAGAAGAAGAAATGGAAAAAATCTAAAGTGGAGATGGTGTTAGTGGGAGATGAAAAAAAAATCAGAAACCACACGAAATGAGGAGCCACGCAAAGATACAAATGAGTGACTTTGTGGAAATGTCACCTCATTAGAAGAAGGAGGAAGAGAAGAAGTGGGGAAGGAGGAGAGGACGACTGCAGCAGTCCACAGGAAATCCACTACAGGCCGCACTGAAGCTCAAAGTAGGCCCCACACTGCGGAACAATGAGATGGACTGCTCGGAGCACCAGCCAGGGACACCATACTCCATATTTCATTTTTTGAAATCATGCCTCCTGCCTCGTCTGCCCCTCCCTTCCCCCAAAATAAGCGATAACGACACAGATTTGGTAATCTCTCTTACATACAAAAGCTGAGAGTCCAGCACACAACTGCAACTTTCCCCCCGAACTTGCAGTATTTTCAGACAGGAGAGAGAGGGCCACGCTCTCAGGGGACCGAAATTCCACTAGGCAAACAATACCAACACAGGGCTTTACAGCACAGACGGCAGCAGAAGTAGCAGGAAGTTGAGAATCACCCTCTCTCCCCCGTGCTCACTCTAGCGCTTTCTGCAACCCTTTCTTCTCTCTCTTCCTCCAGTCCTCTCTCTCTTCCTCCAGCCCTCTCTCTCTTTCAACATACTGGGTCAGTCCAGCTTCTGCACTGCAGCACAGTTGAGTGATGTGTTAAAGGGTTTTTTATGATCTCAGGACTAATGAAACTACCAGTCTGAGTGGTTCTTTTCTCACCTTTTGGACATGCCTCCTCTTACTTCTCTACTGATTAATACGGTAGCTTAGATTCAGTTTTAATGCAAATCTACAAGGTCTGTCCTCTGCAGAATATTCAACTCAACACAGTTCTCAGACTGGAGCATTACGCAGTGTAACAGGATGTTGCTGAAAAACTACAGAAGAGCTTGCTGCACTGATCTAAACGTGGCACTTTATGACACGGCCGAGAAAGTTAGTTGAGTCATCAGCACAATCACAGAAAACTTAGATAAACTCTAAGACACAGGCGAGAGAGTGTTTCCCTCACAGACACACGCACAAAAAGAAAAGTGGAACGTTCCTTTTTGGACGCAGCACCTGCAATATACTGCAACTTCAGCACCATGGTCAGAGACAGATTGGCTTTTTCAGCAAACCGGAGATAATTCCCTGTTACCCAAATAGAGAGAGAGCGTATCACAGACGCGCACACTTACACATAAGCACACACACAAAATGCAAAGCAATAGTGGTCACAGTCCTCTCTCAGTTCCTTCCTGTAACTGTCTTCTTTGGACTCTCTGCTGGTTAAATGGACACAATGTAGCTTCTTTCAGGGACAAAAGAGAAAAGAAAGATTCCTGCTTTCGCTAAGTGGCACATCCTTCATAGTGCTCTACTGATGACTCCATGTTCTCTCCCCCTCCTCTAAGTCGCTTGCCGGTGCTCCCTCCGCCGTCAATAGTGCTTTAAAAACTGATCCCTTCCTCCAATTTTTCTCGTCTCACTCCAAATCTAGGCCCCGGCTAATTAAGACTCTCAAATACCCATCAACAATCACCAGAGCAGCAGAGCAGCAGACAAAAAAAGCACAGAAGCACAAATCTATCTTTCTGTCTACCCATCTATCTAAATGTCTTATTCTGACGTGCATAGATGGACTGACAGCTGACTGCAGCCTTCTTCCTCTGTACAGAGCAGCAAGACAACAACCATGAGCCAAAACAAATCCAGAGCACAAATGCCAGCAGAGAGGAGGAAAACATAACACCACGCATGAAACCTCCCCAGGGAACCACCTAACAAAAGTGCACCTGCGATCCACACGGTCACCATTCTGGTTATTGACTCCACTCAGAAATTTCCACTTATATTCGCCGACAGCAAATGGCCACAGAGTACCAGTGAATCCCGAGCCGCTGTGCAGGAGCCCAGAGAAGGCTCCCTAACAGGCTCGCGGTATCTCACATCTCTTAAACGAGTTAATTTGAAACAGCAATGTCACGGTAAACCCATCGGCTTAGAATTATGTGTCATTACTTGTGTGTTAATAAGCTGGCAATTGCTGCATTACGGTCTGCATTGTAACTCAATAGCGAATGCAGGGAGGGAGAGCTTGCCAAGCATTACAATTTAACTACAACAAGACCAACTCCCGAAACAAAAGCCTTGCAGAACATCCACAGCAAAGCAGCTTATTGTCTTTCTTATTGGAGCTAACGACACTTGAGCACTGTGACTGTGCCAGTAAATTAGCCATTAGGTGCCATCAATCCAACACCAAATATATACAGTACATAACATCTTAATACAGTTAATTGGAGTTTGTGGTTTTCGTCTGAATAATGGAACAATCAAAGGGTGAAGACAGAAGTGCAAAAGAGCCAAGGTGCACCTATTATACACTTTTTGTCAGAGTCTGAACAGTCAGAAGGAATTAAAGCAGAGGCAAAGAAAACCTTTAGCAACACCTATAACAAACCGATCCTTTGAGATACTAGTGGCTGGGGTTTCTTAAAAAATAGTCAAGATTAAATTAGCTGAAGTGCAAAAAGGAGCCAAGGCTCAGTCCCAGAATACACGCTCACAATACAAATGTAATGTTAGGTCAGAAAGGAAGACTTAAGGGATAGGATAATAAAACAAAAAAATATGAAAAAAGAAGTTGAGGGACAGGAACACAGAGAAAGCAAAGCAAAGAACACGAAGACATTTTCTTTACCGTGCGGAAGTCTTGCCAACGTGCAAACCTCAAGAGACGTCGCGGGAAAAGGTTAATTCTGCTGCCAAATTTACATATCACAGACACGACACCGAAAGATTTGGAGAAGCAGAGCATGTTTACATTTCACACACACAAAGAGAAACATTTAAGCCTGCCCACATTGAGTTGCTTTTATCTTGCCATTCCACCAGTAAAAGTATGAAATCACTTGGAGATATTAGTGCAGGATAACAAGAGGATTTATTGGGATAAAACCACTCAGCATGGGATAACGGGACAAAGCCCAGCACTCATTTGTGAAATAGTGTGGTGGGCGGGTGGGGGATGGAGGTGGAGGATAAAATGAAAGGTTGCCAAGATGTGCGGGTAAAGTTATCAGTGATCCCCAAACTTTATTTATTCATTTATTTATTTGGGAGAGGGTGTGATGGAGGGGGTTGAGGGGTTAACAGAGTGATGCATTATATTTTTAATCAAAGCGAAAGCACACTTTAAATGCTGACCATACAGTCTTACCTCATGGTCAGAAAGGGACAAAAAATGAAAGGGGCATTTTGTCTGTGTCTGTGCATGTGTCTGCATATGTGAGTGCAAAGTGACAACAACAAAAAAAAAGGAGCGGACAAATGAGGTGAGGCAGAAAAAACATGGAGGTACAACATTGTGACACTTTACGGGAATAGAAAACAAAGAGCCCAGGGCGAGGTGTAATGCAACCATGCTTTCAAAGGCTTTACAGTGAAGGTGCCCTCCACTCATTTGCGCAACAGAAATTGTCAAAAGGTAAAGGAACAATTAATAGAACACAGGGCAAAATGTTGCAAATAATGCAAGCTGGACTAGAGATAACTGTTCTAACTAGCTACGGGCGTTCCCATTAAACAGGAAAGTTGTGTGGTTCGCTACATATCTTCCACTTAGTGTTAGGTTGACACATATGAGAAACTAGAACATCCAATTGCATGTATCACCACTCCTAGTAAATCTACTGAAATCAAAGCAAATTGCATACCATTTCAAAACAAAACAAAAATGCACCTTCCTTCCACAGATATTCACAGATTTATAGACATCAAGATCGCATCACATGTGTCCCCAAACTATACTTTTACCTTAGAAAAGAGACAAAGGAAATAGGGCTATAATGGTGAGAATATTTACCCCAATGCTTGTTAATCTTTGCCTTTTTTTTTCCCTTTCCTTCTTTCTTTTTCCTCCTCATGCCCCCCAAAATGAGCAAGCCTGGCAAGGAAGGCTTGTGAATTATGACAAAAAAAGCTAAATGAATCAAATAATAGGTGGCTGTGGAGGACAATATTTAATTATATATATACTGTATAGTATTAATATATCCCAAGAGTGTTCAATGAAAATAATGTCAGCCAACAGTCCTGAGCAAAAATAAAAAATGCCAGTATATAAAAATCAACTTTTCAAGATTGCTGTCTTTAGAAAGAAAAAAAAAATAATACAATTTTATTAACATTTTTTCACTGGCTGGAAAGAATTAACTGGGATTAACTGCTGAAATTAATAACAAAATATATTCCACCAATCAGTTTTATATATAGATATTTTGAAAAATACTTCATAAAATTATTCATCTGATTGTTAGGACCTTTTAATAATAAACATTTTGTGCACTGCCTTTCAGAAATGCTCAATGTGAGTCTGAACATCTGCTTATCGCCCCCCGGTGGACTGAGTCCACACTGCTACTTTTGGAGGCAGCCAGAGAAATGAGATGTGCAAATGCAAAGAGCGTCTTCCAGTCACGTTTTCACTCACCCTCCCAATTATCGTTTATTAGTCTACATCTGCAGCAACCGTTTAGATAATGACGTTTGCAGCGTGCCTCACTGATTTGGTATCGCCTCGTATGTCACCCACTTCAGAACCAGCAGCTTTCACTTGCTTGTCTTGCTCTGGCTTTGTGGTGGCTTATAGTAGCTGTATACTGTAATGTTAAGCAGGTGAGGGTCACGGGACAAGCTGCCAATAGACAGAAAGAGTGATTATACTTTCCATTGTCCATTTAATCAACCTTTCCCCCTATAACTTAAATAAATTTGTTGCTAGTCTGAAAATACCAAGAAGCAAGAAGATGTGACTTTAAATATAACTGGCCTGCACTACATTTCTGTCTTGCATTCCACCTCCTGCAGCATTATCTCATGATGGCTGACCACAGCTTCGACAGACATGCCTCGTTAAGAGACGGCAAAATGCACAGCCTGCGGTCAGCAACGCTCCACACACAGGTTCCTGTGGCACCAACCCTTTCATCATTTGATTGAAGAGTTTGCTTTTATTAAGAAGGCTATACCAGACGCATAATCACTATACATTGATTTAACATTACCTTTACAATTAAATTCTTCACTGAAATTACAGAATAAATATATGCACATTTTCTTCAAATCTTTGTGAGAGAGAAAACATTAAAAGTGCTTCCTAGAAAGCCGTTAGTGGGTGGCGATGGGGAATCCAGAAGCAATGGGGGGAAAGGGGGAGGGGGACTTAACAAAGTGTGTGGAAATATCCAGAAAACCTTCAGCATTGTCTTATAATAATATTCACAAATGTTTTACCATCCGTGCGTGGGTGCATCCTTTTTTCTTTTTTCTTTTTTTTACGAGAAGCACCCTGATATAGACAGAAGTCCTCATTAATAGTAATAACCATATTAATAAGATATAAAAATTAAATAGAACACTGAACTGTAAATGCGTTGCAGTATCTCTGTTCATAACGTGATGTGATAGTTCTGAGTAAATCCTCTCACTTCCTGCACTGAAGCGAGTGCATGCAGCAAACTGCAGTTCGTTTTAATATATGTATCTTTTTTTGTTTTTTTTTTCTTCCTCACTTTCGATCATTTCCTACAAACTTTATGTGCACAGCCTCCGGGTGTTTGTACATCCTAGTCAAAAGAGACAGAAAGGAAAAAAAAAAACAAGTCAGGGAGACGTCCGGCTCCCGTGCGTCTTCGTGGTGACTGGTAGCGTGACATGGTAACTCCATAAAACGGATTTTAGTGACAGATGTAGGATGCTTTGTATGTGTTCTTCCCCAGTGCCCCTCTTGTTTCTGTTTTGCTCTCTCATGGGCATATAGAGATATTTATATATTATAAAAATAACGGCTGTTGACATTGCTGGCTACTCTGAAAAAAAGGCACTTAATTGAAATATCTGAGAATGGCCTCACCTCCAAAGTGATTTGGGGGGAAACGTTGTGACTTTAATATACTATTTTATTTTATATCATGCTGCTTTTTCAAGTTGTTTTTTTTTTCTGAATATTGATTTTGGGTGATTTTTGTTTTGAGGGTGGCAACGCGGATATGTTGACTCTGTGTTTTTTCTCCATGGGCCAGAGACATTAAAACCGATACGATTTTTCCATGTAAGATTTTTCCAAGACTTCGAGGTAATCCGGCTTGGTTTGAAGTTTGGCGAGGTAATCGCTTTGGGACGGGTCGGGGTAGCAGCCTTTCCCCGCCGTGAAAAGCAATGTCTCCTTCAGCCGTGCATCCTGCTGCAAATCCGGGTACTGCATGCCTGGTGGGTGTGCATGCGCCACATGCATGTCCTTAAGCTTGGGCACTGTCCCATACAAACAGTCTACAAAGCCCACTGTTGGTGTGGGCCTCTGACTGTCAATCACTGTCGGGCAGAGCCCTCCGTTCTCATGAAATCCCGCCATGTCGGCTGTCGTGTGGTTGACCGTGACGATGGTGTTGAGTTGAGAATTGGAGACAGCCAGGGTCCACTCCCTCTCTTTCTCTAACAAGGTTCTGTAGTTACTGTTGCTACTGCTGCCATTGTCTTTCTTCTCTGAAAACTGTGCTCTGTCCTCCTCTGCTATCTCCCCCTCTCTAGGCTTGTAGATTGGGTTGTTACACATCTGAGTCACAGGGTGGGGGATGTAATCATAAACGTGGCCATGGGCATGTGTGTGACTCGTGTGAGAGTGTGTGTGCAAAGTGGGGGTTGGTTTCTCAGGAGTGCCGGGGTTCCCGGCACTGCTTTGCCTCGGCGGGTCCTCAAAAATCCTGCACTGCATTTGGATTCCTGTCAGGTCTACCTCGGAACGTTTCCGGAAGGGCAGTTTCTTCCTGCGACGAAGAACAAAGGCAAAAAGGCCTGCAGCCACAAACACAGCAGAGATGAAGAGGATGAGAAGGCTGAGGATGAGGACGGAGAGTGGGACAGCCCCTCTAACACCTGCCTCCCCCATGTCATTGCCCCCCGTGGTGAGGTCCTCCCCACCAGGCATAGCAGGGGAGGGGCCTGAAGAATACTTGAGCTCAGGACATATGACCTCGACCTCAAGTGAACGCAAGTCCTTCCCAAAAGCAAACTCAGGTGTCTTGCACATGACATCTCCAACTACAATGACAGAGGAGAGCTTTTCCAGCCATTGTTTGAGGGGGATAATATCACAGGAGCAGTCCCAGGGGTTCTGATGGAGGTCAATCTGAACAATGGAGGTCAGGTGCTCCAGGACGCCGCGCACAGGCAAGGAAAGGAAGTAATTGTTGCGGAGGTTGAGACGTGCAAGGTTGGTGCCAGCAAAGGCATCAGCGGGGAGGGAGCGTAACAGGTTGTCATTGAGGAAAACCAGCTGGAGGTTTGGCATTAGGGAGAAGGAGTTAGGTTGGATCTCACGAATGACATTATACTCAAAGTAAAGGTAACTCAACATCTGAAGGCCCCGAAACATCCCAGGGGTGAGTCTTTCAATGTCGTTTCCGTTCAGATACAAACTTTTCAGATTTGGTAGATTAATAAAAGCTCCTTCCTGAACATAGGATATCCGATTGTTCCCTAAATGCAATAAATCCAAACTTGAGAAGTTCCAGAAATCTGAACGGTAGATCTTCTGTATTAGGTTCCCGCTGAGATACAATTTCTTGGCATTGAGGGGCCGTGGCAGGAGCTCTGAGATGTTGTGAAAGCTTTTCTCTTTACAGTTCACTGTTAGCCCCAGGTCATTGATGTGAAGGTTGCAAGAACATCCAGCTGGACAAATTATTGGGATGGGAGGCCTCGTTTGGTAACCAGCAATGGGAGGCTGGTTGATGCCTGGGTAGATGCTACGAGGGGTAGGGGGGTTCTTTGTGGGCCGCGGCCGTTTTGTAGGCTTGACAACTCTGTCCTTGTATTCCACAGAAGAGGCTGTGTTGTGAAAGGAGGAGAGCATGGAGGAGGGTTTAGTAGGCCATGTGTTCTCATTGCTGAACGGAACCCGGGGAATTCCCAGCTTGGCCTCAATCTCTGCATCGGAGAGCATAGGACAGAGCTCACTGCGCTTGATTTCCCGTAAGTCTTTCCCGTGTAAGTGGAATGGGTACTCACACGTGATCTCACCCACCAAAGCTGTGTAAGGTATTCTCTCCAGCCATGTTTTTAACTGGACAATCTCACACACACAGTTCCAGGGGTTCTCCTCCAGCTGGATTTCCATTAAACTCCTCCCAACGTACTCCAGTGTGCCCTTATACGGCAATGTCTTTAATCTGTTTCCTCTCAAGTCCAGATGTGTGAGTGACACTGAGCGGAAAAGATAATTTGGGAGCATTGGGATCAGATTGTCATTTAGTATGAGAACTCTCAATTTGTGAAGGTGCCTGAACGCACCGCTTTCAATCCTTTTGATAACGTTGTAGTCTGCCTGGAGATACTCTAAACTCTCCAGCCCCAGAAAAGTGTCATTCCGGAAAACTTCTAGTTTGTTTTCATGAAGGAACAGGCGTTTGAGTATTCCTAAGCCGTTGAATGCTCCGGCATGGATATCTTGCAAGGCATTGTTACCCAGATTAATGGATATGGCATTGTTGAGATGGAGGAAACTGTTAAAGTAAAGCTTCCTCATGGAGTTTCTCTGCAGGTTGAGTTTGAAGGGCCGACTCCATATCTGGGAGATCTGGCTGACATTTGTAAATCCTTTACTGTCACAGTGGACATGGAAAATGCCCTCTTTGACCTCGCAGTAGCAGGGCTCGAAGCAGGGCTCGTCGATCTCCTCGGAATCCTCTAGTAGTGGGATTGGGGTGGTCCATCCTAAGGCTATGGTGCTCAGTAAGGTAACCCACAGCATCCTCACTGACACCAAGGGGATGAAGTATTGGCTCCAGGGACAGAGCCACTTCACAGCACTGCAACAGAGAAGAGGGGTGGGGTGGGGGGTGGGGGGAAGGGAGAGTGGGAGAGAACACACGCACACCCTCAAAAAGTTTGAGGTGAAAGGGGAGACAGAGAGGAAAGAGAGAGGAAACGAAGGGTGCATTAGTTTCAGTAGAATAGAAGCCAACTTTGAAATGAACACCAATGAATAATAGAGTGACGTTGGAGACTACTTTAGATCCTGCAGTATTGCTGGGTGTTTCAAACAAAACGTACACTGGGAACTATTGGATGAATAACATGATACCCAGCAGCACAAACAAAGCTCCGCACTCAGACAGTTAACTTCACTACATAGGCAGAAATGCCATTTATTATAGGGCAGATATGCCGCTAAGGTCGCAATAAATCACCTCAGAGATGCTTATCCCGTGAATAAATGAAGGCAACAGTAGGCGGGTGAGGTTAGTGGAGAGGAGACACCATCCCCCTGCTGTATTTATTACATAACAGGGACCTCAATCTCTCTTTCGTTAAATGAGAGTCCAGAAAAGATCGGTGGATATTAGAATGGGTGCATTAGTATGTGCTAAAGCAGGAAAAGGACTGGGGTGTCGGGCTGGTGGCCAGATATGTGCCTTCTGAGCACCTTTGTGTTAAATTTAATCTTAACCTCTATATATACCCCCCTGACTCAAATGAGTCAAATATGACATAACAAATATTTATGCATAAAAACAATGTAAACAATGTCTTTAAGGCTACGGGCAATGCAGGGCCAGAAACCATCAGTGGGAGGATGACAGTTGTGTTCGAAAAACAAAAACAAAACGAAACAAAACAAAAAACAAACAAACAAAAATAAATAAATAAATAAATAAAAAAAAAACAGTGTGAACGGAAAAACTCCCTTGGGTCCAGTGATTCCAATGTGCAGAAAAAGCCACGGTTTCTTTCTGGGGTTAAATGCCCCATGTACAAACCTACTGAACAGTGGAGCTCATTCATTTGAATCGAAAATATTATTCGAATTCGGATTAAATCATTGCAACTTCTTCTGGCTCTCCCGAAGCCATTTGAGGATTGAATGAGCAACGGCGCAAGTGGAAAGCGCAGTGGGCGAATAAGCTGCTGTTGCTGCTACTCCGAGAAGCGCGTGTTAGGCAGTGTTTTCGTAAATCCGACCGGCCTAGAAATAAATATCGACGTTCAAAGAAATTACCTATGGTCAGAAAGTAAGAGTAATGCTAAAGATGCAGAAGGAATATGGCTGATCCGAGTCCGTTCAGCATATCCACGGTGTAATATGCAAAATTTCTCCCTCTCTCTCTCTCTCTCTCTCTCGCTCTCTCTTTCTCACACACACACACACACACACACACACACACACACACACACACACACACACACACACACAAACAAATTCACATATAGCCTTTTCCCTAGGCTGTGACTTTTTATGCACACACAGCACCGTCCGTCTGAAAAAAAGGTGTTGAAAATCCATCTGAAATGCGCTGGGAGAGTCTGCCGGAGCAGAGCCGCTATCCGTGGTGCTGAAACCATATGCCCAGCGACAGGAAAAGAAAAGGAGTAAAAAAAAAAAAAAATAAATAAAAAAAAAAAATCACTGTAATTCCCAAAAAAAAGCGTTAGAGGAAAAAATAGATATTTATCAAAAAATTCCTGCACAGTTTTTCGTCGCTGCAATATTGACTGTTTCCGTGCGTAATCCTCCGTGATATACCGATTCCGCTTCCATGGTATATATAAAAAAATGCGCAGATGCAATGTGAAAAATAAGCAATAACGACAATTAAAGAGGTGGTAAATGTTGCGTGCCAGTTTATATTCCCTCGGGGTAGTATCAAACCGGCTAGTATACGTACTTAGTTTAGTGGGATTCCAACTTCACATATCCTCCTGCGATGTGTCCTATCGTCGTCCCGTGCGTCCCGCTCGCCGTCCGGTGCCGGGCTACGAGAGAGAGAACGATATGTGAGAAGGATGACCGAGCCGTCAGTGGAAAACAGGGGGAGGGAAACGGAGTGGTGGAGATGGAACGAGAGAGCAGGGCATTAAGGAGGGAACGAGGAAGAGATGCGCATGTGAATGAGCCACGGATGAATTAAAAGTGCTGCTCATCCTGCGTGGAGATTAGAATTCGATCTATTAAAAGATCTAAACAGTCAGTGTGTATCAAAGTAAGTTGAACTAAGAGAGGTTGATATTTAGGAAGTTCCAGTCTAGAAAGAAACAGCCGAGAATTCCCATCTGGTTTGGTGAATTTTTACCCTAAAATAACCTTGCTGTTGATGCAGAGCACAGAGCGCTTACTGAGATTCATGCCAAGCATAATGCAGGAGCCTTCCGTCGTGACATTGGCAGGAAAATGGTGTATAAAGAACAAACGGCTATTGATCAGTCGACTGGATCCTTCAGATCTGTTATCCTCGATCTATGAGTGCTCGCTGTCCCCCTTTTGAAGTCCATGACTATGCAGACAGCAGTAAGGATGGAAAAACGCGCACATCCATGCACACATCTGCATACGGCTTCCCCGTATGATATCAGAGTGAAACAGCCTATAACCACTCACCTTAGTTTCGCTCTGCAATTGGAAAGCATCGGGAAAAAAGACCACTAGTTTGAATCTTGTTAATCCTCTCTCTCCTTTTCTCTCTCCCTCCCTCTCTCTCTCCCCCTTCTTCTCTCACCCTCTCTCAGTGGTTGAGGCTAAAGAGAGGAGAAATGAAGACGTGATAGGAATGCAATCTCTCTCCCACTCTCTTCGGTGACTCTGGCTCTCTCCTCTTTTTTCTCGTCTACCACCCTCCCCTCCAGTTTTTTTTTTTCCAAAGCAGTTTGCTTAAAATGCAAGTCCTCGACTTGTGCCCGTCCACTTCCTCTTCCACCCTTTCCTCCTCTTTCTTCTTTTCCCGGGCGTGCGCTCAAACAGCACCGTAGACCGGGTGAGTGCTTTCCTCGCGGTTTCGGGATCTCGCTTCTGTCCGGCGCTGCAACTACAAGAGTCTGTGGATCATATCGACAGCGGCTGGGTCAGCTGATGTTTTTTCTTCTTCTTCTTTCCTTCCTTGGGTCCGTTTCCCCGTCGTGCGTCAGAGAAGTGAGGGACCGAGCTGTGGAGGAGTAGAGGATGGAGGGGAGGGCGGCGAAGGGATGAGAGACGCAGAGAGAGAGAGAGAGAGAGAGAGAGATCTGGCGGTGAATAGTAGGGTAGAAAACGAGCGATGGGCACGGTTGCGCTATAGTTCTGGATGTCTGGATGCTCTCGAGAGGAGGAGAGGAAGCAAAGTGAGGAGAGGAAAGAGTGAGACGGGGTTGGGTGGCGGGGGGTGGGGTGGGGGGGGCGTGCAGGGAGGGTGAGACAAGCAGACCTGTGGATGACGGGCAGGACGAAAGACGCGTCTTTCCCCCTCTCTCTCCCGCGTAATCACCATTTACTATTATTTTTATTAAGTTCTATGTAGTAATAATCACAATGACACGCGATCCCTTTGGTGTAATTTACTCGGGCTGTAGCTGAGGGCGCAAAAATGTGGAGTTGGCACTCCTCTGCCTGCCAGTGCCTCCTTTCGCCGCTGTGGAGACGAAGAGGGTGGCCGCGACTATCTACAGCAAGCAGGGAGGGAAGGGAGACAGGGGAATACGGAACGCATCATCTTTTCTCTCCCGTTTGCGTTGTCTTCCCCCGCCTCGCCTCCAGCGGGCAACACAAGCCCGTGTTGTGAGCGCGACAAGCGGAGCCGAGCCAGAGTCTCACAAGCACGACTCTGACACCACAGCCATCTCCAGCTCTTCCAGCTCTGCAAGGAGAGCAGCGGGAAGTGCAAGCATCTTCTCTAATCTTATCTTGCAGTGGTTACAAAGCACAACCTGAAGACGAGACATCATTAAGCGACCTCTCGGTATCCGTGTCTTAACACATTTTCTGTTTCTCAACTTTCCAGAGAGCCAGATGTCCTAAATGCACTCGTGGTAGCAGCAGTTTTAAAATGCATTCCTCATGAGATCCCTAACAAGTTAAGCAGAAGGTGCAGCTTAATTTAACAGCAGCAAACTCACTTTCCTCTCTCCAAATGTTGTAAAGAATGTTATTATTGACTTCTGTGTCTCTGTGTTATTTCTGTGTTGGTGCTGGGCAATCGAAACTTTAACCCCTGATCTCCTCACATATCACAGTGGATTCATACAGGCTGAGTGATTGATCCCTGGGGACATCCTCTTCTGCAGGTCACATAGGAAATAAATGAATCAGGAGATCCTGCTGTTATAAATGTAGACTCCAAAACAATAGGTACAAGATTGAAATCAAACGCAATCGAATGCAACTGAATCCGCCTTTAATAACTGTTCTAATGTTCAGTTTATGTTGAAACCATGTAACAAAGGGTGGTACTTCAACCTTTTCATCATTTATGAATTAAACACTAAGGTGTGGTTTAGCCCTAGCCCACTGACTAAAATATGGCTGTCAACAACACAATACAATTAGATTTTACCACAAACCACAGCCTTCTCCTTCATCAAGATTTTGCGCAGGGCTGCTATATTAGCACGCATTCATTTTCACTCGTGTACCTAATAAATTGGCAAGAGATTGTACTGACAAGTCGTTGTTCAGTTCCGAGTAGAATCACTGTCTCAGATCACATCCTGTTTCCAAAAAAGTTATCACTAAAAACCATTACAACATTAAAATGAATAAATGGCTTTATCTGAAGTCTTCGGAACATCTCAGTGACTGCCGAGCATTGGTGTGATACAACGCAACTGCTTTGTCTGTTTATCTGATTCCTTCCTACCCCGGTGACGCACATACATACAGTAAAGCCTTTGTCAGTACACACAAGTATATTATATCCACACTCACACAGTGCGGATGGGGTTATAGAAGAATATTTGGAAGCAGCTGGTGGTCTATAAAGCTGCTGTTCTTCTTCATGAAAAGCCATCATTCACTCCTTCAGCCTGTCAGCCACTGTCAGACGGACTGACACAAGGCCACTACAAACCCTTCATCCGGCTCACAGGACATGGATCGACCAGTTTGTCACTGTGAAGAAGACGTAACTTTCGGTTTACAGATCAGGGCTAATGAGGTCACTAGACAGAATTGGCATTTTGTCTGTCACAGCAAAAATACATTTTTTAAAAAAAAAAAGTCAGTTTGTGTTTGACATGTATCATGCCAAATAAAATTTCATTTCTCTGAAGTGAAAAGAATGGAAGGGGGTCAAAAAGTAGGAGGAAGTGCTATCATTTAGAGAAAGAGCGCAGGGATTTTTCTTTTTCTGTGCTCACCTATTTAGTCATGTAAGTGACTTGTAAAGGTTACTGTTTTTTGGGGCTGGTGTCATAGAACACCATCTCGCAGATAGAGGCACAAGTATGGGCTGACTATAGTCTAACCTAAATTAGACTAGACAGCTAGAAAAGCTATGTCACTGTAACGCTGATTTAAGAAGGGAACTGAAAAAGAACAGTCAGGATATTTGACTAGGTTGTCTGGATGTGAAGGGCGCCGAAGTCGACTTGGTCGTCGTGACATTTTAAGGTCATCACTTCATGATACATCAGTGGCAACTTTGTCATAGGCAGGTCACACACAGCACATTGAGAAATGACTGCACAACCACAGCTGCAACTTGGCTGACAGATGTACTGTGCAGTACGTGCAAGAGAGGCATGTCATCTTTTTATTGAAATCTGGAATGTGGGACGTCTGATGAATTCAGACCCTTACCGCGTGGGTCCCCACACTGCTAATCATTGCAGAGGATAAAGATTTAAATCCGTGGAGCCATCTCTGTAGAATGGTGGTGGAACCTGTTGCTTTGTCCAAGAGAAGTCTACAGCTAATACAGAAACTCAGGCCTCAGAGTTAAAAACGTTAATTTTACCATACAAGCTATGAACCTAACATCCCATCTACGATTTCTTTGTACTTAATGTAGCCCCAAACTATCAGAAAAAAAAATTAAATATGCAGTTTATTTTTATGTTTATAGCAGTTATAACTGTTTTTTTTTTTTTTTTTTTGACATCCCAGAACAAACTTCCCCCCTTTCTCACCTGTCACCTTTGAAAACTTTCCATTGCTGCTTCTCTGCTTGTCATGGTGGGTTTCATTCAGTGACACACCTCATGCCACTTGGCTAAGTTGTCTGTGGACCAGAAGGGATGGTAGAAGGCACAGTCAAATGATTCCCAATCTATCAGTCTGTCTATCTATCCGTCTCCCCTCCTGTCAGTCTACCTGACTGCTCCGAAGTCGGTGGGACCAATATGTCACTGGCCCGCTTTTCTTGATGTCCACTTACATCCCCACCTGGCTGCCAGCCCACCTGGCTGCCAGTCTCTCTACGTGATGGCCTGCCCCCTTTCTTTGTTTTTTTTTGCTTCTGTCTGTCAGAATGACTGCCCGTCTGGAGTTAGACACCCACAGTGTTATACCTAAGTTTGCCAATATTGATAGACCAACATGAGCTCATTCATTCATATGCAGATTTAAAATAGTCCGACAGCTTTTGTGAATTAGGATGTCCTACATTTCTTGACTGAATGGGAATATTTTGTCCTCTTATAAACATTACTTACTTGACAGAAAGCACCAACTGCAGATTCTCTACTAGTCTGAAAATGACTGTGGAAAAAACAAACATCATGTACATATGACACAGAGTATAAAAGAGGGTATAAAAAGATGACAAACTGTCTAATGTGTGATCTTCCTGGATTTTGCATTCACTGAATATATTAGAAGGAATGTATGAGTTCACTGATTGAGTAGCCTATAGCGAGAAGCTCTAGATACAGAGCTGTCAGAAATAAATAAATAAATAAAAATTCACTGGCTCTGTTCATTCGTAAAGTTTTCTTTGTAGTTCAGAGCTTTGTTTGAAATTTCAATGTGTTTCCAGTGTGAGAATCTACCCTGGCCTAGGCTTTAAGAAGCAGTGGCTGGGGAGAACTTTGACTTGGAGAACGGCACAGAAGCAGATTCTATGAGAAGATCAATTCAGGTTTGTTATCATTTTGAACAATGCTCATTTTCAGCACTGCTGAAGACCTTTTTCTTCTTTTTTTATCCCCATGGAACCCTACAGATTTTTTTTTCTTTTTTTTTTTTTTCTGGAAATTGAGCTGAACCCCAAGTGCTTCTTTTGATATCAAGCATTATAAGTTTCTTTTGTATAAGCAGAATCTCACAGGATTAGTCACTGCAAATGTACTGGGGCCACAAAATAAGGTAAATGTCACACTGGGGTTTGCTCTGTTGAATTCTTCCTAAGTTTATGAACTCAGTGTGTGTGGGTGTGTGCATGTGTCTGTTGGCCACTGAGCACCACTTTAATGTGGTCACGTCTGGGAGATCGTCCCAACAGTGTGACTGAACTTCAGGACAAAAGAGTATCTAAATATAAAACTAGCATTCCCTAGCCTCCACCTTAACAACTTAGAGCCTACTCTAACCTAACCCTAAGACCAAGTCTTAACTTTTAAATGGTTCTGTGAACAAAAACAAAAACAAAGAACCAACTAAAAATGTTCCATAAAAAGAGTTTCCTAATAAATCCTCATAAAGATACTGGGAAAAGCACGTACACAAATACAAATCTGACATTGAAAGAATGAGAGTCAACGTAACAGTCTGTCTCATGAGAACACTGCATGGTGAGGACAGGCAATAGTGTCTTTTGTTATGATCTGAGATACTGTTGGAGCTTGTAGCCATTAAACTCAGTGCTCATTACACCACACTGAAGGAGACCACAGGAACGGTACCTGTAGTAACACAATGTTTATCGTTAGCTGCTCACCTAATTAGAAAATTATATATAGCAATATAATGGGAACACTGTCTTGTTTGCCTCATCACTGAATTTTATCAGTCACATGTCTCTAAATACAGTATACTGCACACTGACATGTAATGATCAGTCACAATATTATGACCACTGACAGGACAAGTAAAACAGCTTCAAGCTTCAGCTTCAAAACTGCATAGTAGTATATATCATGAATGCATTCATAACACCTGGAAATTACGTTCCCATAATACTAAAACAATTTTCTAGCAGTTATGTTACAATTACTGGCACTGTTTTTTTTTCTTTAACATATAGAATCCATTCGTGAACTGCATCAGAGTCAATAGTACGTATTTGAGGTAGATACAGGGCAGAGATTTTACACCTCAGACCAGGGTTTCCATCCAGTGACCAGTCTGTGGTTATGTTTTGCCAGCATTGGCATTTAAGGACTGGCGTTGAGTTCCTAAACATAACTATAAACAAATTTATTAATGTCATAGTTTCTTCAAGAGGATGTTGTAGTGCATGACTGGGTAAATAATGTTGTCAATGAATATGCTTTTATTATTAGAATATATTTGGATGTTTTTCCACTGCTAACTCTAGTTACTTTTTAAAATCTGTCTGGTTAAAAATAAAGGACACATAGAGGTATCTGTGTGGAAAACAAAAGGAAAAGTGTGGAAAAAATAGACGGTATAATTTTTTCTTTGACTTTTTTGTCTTTTAATAAGTATACTTTCAAAGTACTTTTAATGTACATAGCCTACAGTGTACCCAATTCAAACCAAAATGACTGAATGTAACAAATTTTTTCAAATTTTGTCCTTCATTTCCTTTTTTGGTTAAATTTAATAGTTTTACATTTTATAAATGTAAATTGATGAAATTCTATGATTTGACATGTAATGTATTTATCCTGTGTATGTACAGGAAGACTAGCTGATTGCCAAAGCATTCAGCTAATGGGGATCCTTGAAATAAATTCATAAATCCAAGAATCTGATTCCTTGCTGACTTGGGCGTCTTTACATGCATAAGGACACTGAAGATGTAGACTAACATAACAAATGTTAGAGGGGGTTAAACTGAAACAGTCAATGTCCTACATGACAGTGGAGTTTAAGTGTGGCAGCGTGGTGGTGCACTGGTTTGCACTGTTGCCTCACAGCAAGAAGGGACTGTGTGTGAAGGTACTGGCCTGTTGGAACCTTGTTTTGTGGAGTGTGTATGTTGTGCCTGCGCTTCCATGTGTTTTCATCTGGTTCCTCCAAATGTCCAAATATGTGCTTGACAGGTTATTTGGTGATTTCTAAATTGGCCTTTGGTTCAAATGTGAGTTGTTGCCACCCCTTCTGTAGACAACAAGACTGGTACTTGACAATTCTGCAACACCATAAATTACTTTCAAAGTGTTAAATGCTTATTACTAGCATTGTGATCATGCTTATTGCAACTAAACTATGGCTGAGGTAAGAGAAAAACACTTGATTAGGGTTAGGGAAAGATTCATTGGGATTCACTTCATTAGGGAAGCTTATTCACACCTTGACATCCATGTCCTGCTCCTTTTTTATTTATTTATTTATTACGTAAACGGCAAACAAAATCATTGGTACAGAGTTTGCTCAGAATTGTATTGTTGTATTTCCGTGGGATACTTTCCTGTGGCATTAGACATCAATAACCAACTCACCTCTGTCACAAATTACAAGATCAATGACCTGTACCACTGTCTATACACCAATGTATTCTGATTCTTTTACCGCAGAAGCTTCAGTCGGAAACTATTTTGCAGTCTAACAATGCAACACTCCATGTACTGTATGTACAACAGTATTGAACGTTTTCATTAATATCTCAATAAAGTCCTCATGACCAGGGCTATGTCTCTAGAAAATCTTGCACAGATCTGACCTCAAACTGATCAGTGACCTTTAGAGACAATTGCCCCTGATTATTTTGCCTGTGCATGTGTGTGTGCATTCATGCATGTGTGATCCGGTATCCTCCTTTCATGCGTGGTCTGTTTGTCTTCTAGCAGTCATGCTGGGTGACTTTTTGAGCCTATGGCCAGATGGTGTCCTCTCCAGAAGCCTGCATTCTCTCTCTTTCTCTCTCTCTCTCTTTCTCTCTCTCCCTGTCAGACAGAGAAACACAAGCGTACAATCTACTAGCCTACCACCTCTCTTTGCTTGCTGTAGCCTCAAACTGTCGGAGCAAAAATACCCACAACACGTCTGCTGAGAGACCTAATTCTCACACACTCCTCTCCCTGGAGGTCTGGAGAGAGGGCCAGATACAGAGAGAGAGAACATTAGTTGCTGCCTCAACTTGTTTTTTGGGGTAAATTATGGCAAAGGGAGAAAGAGAATGGTGGAGAAAGGTCTACAACGGCAGGTTTGTCTGAAAAAACTTCCATGTACACATACAGAGCATGGGAGGATACATAATTTTGCCTTGTAAGCATAAACAGCAACTAGCTCCAACTCAGCTATGAACAGGAACCCACAGGAACGTGAGACAATCAAGGAGAAAATGTGGAGAGAGGGAAAAATCTTGTCGGAGACTCGTGGGAGATGACATTGGAATTCATAACAGCTACTATTTGGACTTGATCTTTCCTCCTGCCTTTTTACTTTCAGTCATTTTCATTAGCCTTGAATGTCTCCCCCAAGAGTTTGGCATCTTAGATGGAAGTCAGGGCAAGGATGAGCAGGAATATTCAAAACTGCAAGCGATAATTATTCAGTTACAGTTGCCTTGTGTGGACTCTAGCCTATTACCAAAGTATGGCAGGTTTCATAATCTAGCAATGTGTTTTTAACAGCTTTGAAAAAAAGTGACATGAAGTGTCAATGCCATTAACTTGCATGTAAATGACTTAAATAAAATAGCTTAAATGCAGCTGCCATTTGTGCTCCCAGGGGAAAGGACATTGTAGGCTGGCAGAGAGATAGTGTACTCCTGTGGTCCCTGTATAAATATGGATTACACTGGTCTAAGCCCAGATGGATCAGTACTGCAGCAGGCATTTTGTGGCTCCCATGAAATCAAAGAGTGAGATGGTAACTCTCTCTTGTGCCTTATTTGGTGACACATTTACTGTACATGCAGTGATCAGAGTCTTGGTGTCAAAGAAAGATGTAAGACGGTGACATTGCTCATTGTTGTTTATCACTGTAAGCTTCTCTTTGACAAGTCTTTCCCTGCATCCCAGTTTCTGACGGAGCGAATGAACCCAGAAACTCGAAGAACTGGGTCATCTCTCTGACATCTCTGTGACAAGATTAGTTTCTGGGCTTCGGCCAGTTTTTGTCAGCTTGACCGAGATAGAAATGCACCACTGATAGAGATGTAAACTGTGACAGCTATGGTAATAATAAAAGTCTGGGGAAACTCCTGACAGGTAACAGTTGAAACTTTCAAATGAGTTGGAAAATTGCACCACAAGGATCTCCAGACGGTCCATTACTGTTAGAATGAATACCACATGATTGACCAAAACAGAACTTATATAACCACTGGACTCCTTTCTCTCAAGACCTCTCTGACTGTCTTTTGTGTTTTAAGGGGGTCTGTGCTGTACTTTTACTTCAAAGTCGCTGTATTTTTATGGCTCTGCTCCAGCAACACCCATGGCTGGAGGCATTATAGTTTCAGGTTGGACACATCCGTCCCTCTGACTGAGAGTCTGAGCCAATCCCATGAAGGCCATTTCTCAGGAACACCTTGACGTCATTTCTTCAAATTATTTCCTCAAATTTATTTAAGTTTTGGTTGGACTCAAGGACGAACTGGTAAGATTATGCATGACTGCAGTACCTTTGGAAAGTCTTTCGAGAAGCATAGCCCAAAATGTGGTAGGACTAATAAGGATACTGTAATTAGACAAACATCAGTGGTCAATGTGACCTCACAAAACACAATTTTGTCATTAAATCAACAAATCATGCTGTAATTATGACAATAATTCACAAAGTGGTCTGCTACTGTAATGATAAAGTGACAACATTTTTTCTAAAGTCATCTTCATAGTGGCGTCATAGTTTGTCTCAACAACACATCAAAATAGACATTCAACGTAAGCTCCAACTTCACTGTTTCCATACATATTACATAAGGCATTGAGATTATTATATGAGTAATTCTGGTTTTACACTGATAAGAGCATAAACATAGATTTATGCATCATCCTACATGACTAAGTCACTGCGGATCAGCCATAAAATCGGCCATTATGCAAGTCACAGCCTGATGAAGTGAGTCATTTATTATTTATAACCTTGTAATTTCTTGACCATGGGAATGATAAGTAAGAAAGGATCTGAATGATGATGACATTTCAAAATAAATACAGTATAGCATAACTATCTACCTTTCTTCCAGAGCATCAATTGCCTTTTTAAAGTTGCATGTGCAATGGAATCTTAAATTGCAATGAAATGTAACAGGTAGGGCGATATTAAATATAAGGTGGCAACATTAATAAAAGGACACAGTTTGTTTCTGCTCTCCACAGCAATACCACTAGCAGTACGTTGTCCACTGATCATCTCTTCATCATGCCACCTGTTAGTGGGCACTAAGTGAAGATTTTGTCCTCAAAATGCAAGTGTTAGAAGCGTGTTAGATGATTTGAGCAAGTTTGACAAGGGCCAGATTGTGATGGCTCAACAACTGAGTCAGAGCGTCTCCAAAACTGCAATTCTTTTGATCAGTGTCCATGAAATGTGGTCCAAGGAAGGAACAGTGGTGAACCTGGTGAACCTGGGACAGGGACATGGATGGCCAAGGCTCATTGATGCACGGGGGGAGCGAAGGCTGGCCCCTGTGGTTTGATCCAACAGATGAGCTATTGTTGCTCAAATTGCTGAAGAAGTTGATGCTCATTCTGATGGAAAGGTGTCAGCATACAGTGTTATCGTAGTTCATTGCGTACGGAGCTGTATAGCAGAAGACCAGTCAAGGTGCCATGATGACCCCTGTACACCATCAAAAGAAGCAAGTGAGCCTCAGAACTGGACCAGAGCAATGAAAGAAGACAGCCTGGTATGATGAATCATGTTTTCTTTTACATCATGTGGACGGCTGGGTGCATGTGCATCACTTACCTGGGGAGTACAAGGCAAGCTGGTGGAGGCAGTGTGATGCCTTGGGCTATGTTCTGATGGGGATCATTGGGTCCTGCTATCTATGTGGATGATAAATTTGACACATACCACCTATCATAGCATTACTGCATGTAAACACTTTTATAGAAACAACCCTGGTCTCTTTCAGCAAGAGAGTGCACCCTGGCAGAAAAAACAAAATTGAGGAATGGTTTGAGTAGCAACAACAAGCACCACAGTACACCTTCCAGGGTCTAGTAGAGTCCATGCCTTAATGAGTCAGGGCTGTTTTAGCAGCAAAAGGGGGACAAACACAATTGGGAAGGTGGTCATAATGTTATGTCTGATCTATGTACATTTGTCACAATCTCATTGAACATAAATACAATTAAATACAACAGGATCCTCATATTATGTGCAAAAGACAAAGCAGATTGATATCAATCTTGCTTTGTATTTACCTAATACATGCTGCATTTTGCGACCACAATAGAGCACTTACAGCAACAAACGTCTGGCTTACTTTTTTGAGGGACACATTTATCCTGTGTCAGAAAGAGTTGTAAGAAGTAGATGTAAGGCACTGGCATTGTTTACTTTGTTTCTACTTTCAGTTCCTCTCTGACATGTTGTACCATGCATACCTGTTTTTGAAGGAATGAACCCAGATACAGTGAGATCTGGGTCAACTCTGTGACCTCTATGGCAAGAGTAACTCTGGTCTTTGGTCAGTTTTCTGCATGTTTGACTACAATAACTGAGATATACTGAGAGAGGAGGCCATAAACTCTGTTTTAGTGTCAACCAGCAGCATTAAAAGCAAATGACAAACTATACACAGTAGAGGTCACATTTCAGATTATTTAAGCAGTTTCTCTTAAAGTCTCATAAGGTGACTTTGAAATTTATGGTTAATTTAGAATCAGTATCCCTGCAGAGGAATAGAATTATAACACATGCTCAAGATTATGGAATTTACAGATAATACAAGGAATTCTGCAGTCAAGTCCCTTAAGTTTACAAAGAAAGAATTTGGGTGCACTTTGTCCCACGGTAACAGACTGGATGGATGGCGTTATATGGGTTATGATTCAAGATTGCATGTGAAAACACCCAGGACACAGAGCATGGACATGGCCCCACTGCTAACAGTCCAACGTCTGTGCAGCAGAAACATTCCATCACAGTAATGGCACCATTTGTTGTGAATACACACAGCAAGCCCTCCGCCTCTTCCTGGCCACTCTGGGATTTATTCCTGTCCTCTGAAATCTGAAAGCTGTCGATGGTAACAATGGGCTCCACCGTGTTTTCATTGTAAAATGGCTCTGTGTAACACACAAAACAGTCATGATTCTCTTGATCGTGCTACAGGGGCACGTAACTCATCCCTCTCATTGTCCAGTGATCACATGTTGCCCACAATGAGAGCTTATACCTCCTGTGTTCCATCAGTCTGTCCTCATTTCTTCTTTTCACATATGTGTAAGTAAATAGCATGGTGAGACAAAAGAAAATACAGAGAAAAAGAATTGTATTCAGAATTTCTTAAATAGGCTCCAAATGGGTGAGGCAGTTACATACTCTTTGTGCCATAAATGACTTCATTGTTGAACGAGTGGGACTCGGCCAAATTTGAGACCATAACCTGGACGTGTGCATAACAGGACAGGTGCTCTGTCCACCCGCATCATTAGAAACCAGCAGCTCCACCACCCCTGATTATATTCTATTTAGAAGATTCATGGCCAGGTGAAGGGCAGAGGCTATAAAACTCTCATACCCATCTTTGGCCTTTGCTGCCGCCAATCTGTTTCACCATCTGGCCAAAGGATGCTGAAGTTGAAAGGGCTATCAAGTGCATCATGCAATTGGTGCCACTAATGCTTCAGCGGCACTGCCTCCACTATGTGGGGATGCCCCTCTTGCTCTGAGGCCAGTGATAGCAGAGGAAAGTGTCAGTGGACAGATGTCTGTTTGTCATTCTGTCGGATTAGTGAGATGGTCTATGAGCAGAAGTGGGATTGCATCCCTGTGGCTGCACTACAGTCTCACTATCGTCAGGGCTGATAAGGATATAAGACTAGTCTACTCATCAGTATCAAAATGTAGAGTTTTTCTGTCCACTGAGCAGGCAGTCCAGAGACCATATTTGGACCACAGTAATTGAATAGGGGGTTTGTAAAACTCCTCTGTGCCTGGAGACATAGTGATGGGTGGATAATATGACAACATCCAAGAGAGGGACGCCTTTCCTGTACCTGTATCTAAATTAGCAAACATAAATTGCTTGACTCGTTTGAACTGTGTGATGAAAGCCATTGAGTTTCACTGAGGTCACATGATAACAGATGGTCAGCAGTGTGTTTATATTTAAATCACGGAGTGCGCTACTCTGAGGTTAAAGAAGGACTCGATAACCATAAATTGCCAGGGGGAAAAAATGCAAAAGGTCAAACACGAAGAATCAAAGATGTCAGCTATAGCCGGGATCCCTGTCATGATGTCCACGCTGTCACTGGTTTGTAGCACATCAAATTACAGCGACTTACTGCTTTTACGCACTAAAGAGATTAAGTGCTTTAAATGACATACAAGGACAGATCAATGTCTACTTTGTATTGTAATGTGATGTGTGTCTGTGTGGAAATTTCCCTCTGTGTGTACAGCATATTTTTACACTGAATCTACAGCCAGTGACTCATGTATCCTTACATGTGGGTTTGAGAGAAATAGGGTGTTTGTGTCTGTACGTGTATGTGTATTTTCATTTGCATTTGTGTTGTGTCGCCTTGACGGACAGAAAGTGGACCTAAGCACTGCACTGCAATCACAATTCTGCAATGAATAAAAAATATGTTGGCAGAAAACTTATGGAACGGTTGTGTTTACAAGCCCCTTGAGACGAATTTACGATTTGTCACACTGGGCTCCGCAAATAAATTTGACTTGACTTGTGCATTTCCTATTGTAATCAGCATTTGAAACATTTCTAGCAGGTTTCCATACGAATATAAAGCAACACACACACACACACACACACACACACACACAAAACTTTTAGAAAATATGTTTCTATAAAGATATCTCATTTTGTATTTACTGGCTGCTGGTTTTCTCAAACTTATTTTATACGGATAGTATCAATTTATAGAAAAAAAGAAACCAGACAACAGATATCCCTGGGTAAACACTGCAGTGGTACCCGCCCTGAGAAAGTTTTGATGTGTTTTGGAAATTTGCGCAACCAAACACATTCTTTAGCTTAAAGACTCAACTGTGTAATAGATATTTTGCACCAGAGTAATGTGGTAAAACTGATTTACTGGAGTTCATTTATTTAGGGGATAAAGAACACATTCAATCTCTCTTTCTCGCACACACACAATGCATATGGTTGTGTAATGCTGCTGACCTCACTGCATGACATCACTGCCTTGAGCGACATTTACTACTAGCAGGAAGGGCATTCTCTCATCCAATGAAAAATAAGAGCACAGACACCAGCCCCACCTAGTGCCCACTCTCTTACTCTTATCCCCACCCATCACCACTGTCCCGTACCGTGTCCAGAAGCTTAAACAAATACCCAATTCCACACCTCCCTTTTGTTTTCTTGACTTTAGCATTGCTTTTTACTATAGTCAAGTGAAGTTATTATACTTCAGTTCAGGAACGAGACGACGCTCCATATCATTCTATTTCTTGCACTTACCTAGCTATAAAGGTGTGTCTTAACCCTCGCTCTCATTGTTTGTCTCAGTTCTCAATATCCACATGCCCCATCTCTCTTTTTTCTTCTGTTCCTCTTCCATATTTTATTATAGGAACCTGAGGGACAAGAATCTGAAGCTTGCTGAGATGTGCACCACCCTGAAGCTCAGTCCCTGTATTCGTTTACATCCTACTTCCTTCATGTCTATCATCTAACCATTCTTATCCCATCCCCTCTGACCCTTCTCCTTTATCCCCATCAATCTATCTCATCCATCCCCTTCAAACGTTGCCACTTGTTCATTTTGATCCTTTTCATTCCATCCCCCCGACCCTTCTTATCCCTCTGTCCATTTCCCTGACGTTTTGTCTTGTAAGATGTGGCCTTTGATAGTAAATATTAATATCACATTTTCAAATTACATTGCATGTGTATTGACAGTATGTGAGGATGGACTGACCCTCTGAGACCTCATCCTTTGATATCCTCGAGCGGTCGTCATCTTGGCATTGAATGACTGTCCCCTAATTCCTGGCTAATGATCCCGTGCTGGTTTCATTTTTCACCCTTGGAAGTCCCCACCTGGACATCTGACACAAACTATTGTAAGGTTAAGGCCTGTCTTACCCTAAGTAATTTACTTTTTACTGACTAAAAGCACTATTGGGTCGTGGGTACCGGTAAAGAACAAAGACACACATTTTAAATCTCACTTTTTATTATGCAAGTGATGCATCAGACTTGCATCCTTTTCTAACTATGCTGTCTTATATAGTTCCATTTATAAATAAATAGCATATTTCCTCACAGTCCATGCGATTATTGTGTGCTTATAATGTTCAGTGGTTTATGTATTTTGTAGCTTTTCTTACACTGAACTGAAGGAAGCCTTATATGAACCATGTGTAAATTTTACTTTAAATGAAAGATTAGAATTAAGAGTACAACAAATAGTACAAAGCATGTATTATATGTGTGCATTATAATGTAAGGAGATTTATTTTTGTTAAAAATAATATGCTATTTATTTATATATAGCACAGGTCCTCGCGCCAATAGGGGCCTTGCACACATGTAATCCTGCTGTGTGTGTTTTTATGAATGCATTAGTTATGTGCGATTTTGTATCAATGACATGTCTGTGTCAATGTCACAATTTTTTTTTTAATGGTCACTCACTGAAGAACAAAGAGTGGTAAAGCTAAAAAAAAAAAAAAAAACTTAAAGTAGGAAGAATTTCAAAGGTCAGTGGGATCACTGGATAAATTTATCAGCACTTCCAGAGATGTGGTATCTGAACAAAGCTAGCAAGTCTGAATGTGCTAATGTGGTGGTGGCAACAACTAGCAACTGCATCACCCACACTGACACCGTGGGAGAGTCTGAACCTGAATGTGGCCACTGAGAATGACAGTGAAGTTCAAGGTGAGGGATGAGGATAATAAGTAGCTGTGGTTGAGAGATAGTCCCAAAGGGAACAACTATAACACTTAGGGCCAGATCTGTTAAAGGTTTGCATGTATAAACATGTGTGCAAAATCATTTCACCTTCAAAAAATCATACAAACTGATTTATTAACAGCGCACACTAAGTGTTGTGTCTTTCAAAGGTGCAAAATAGCGTGTTAGTATCCAGTTAGCACATTTACCTCAATTAATGTGCAATATGGGGCCTTTACATTAAATTTTGCGCGTGCTGGGAGGAGAAAATGCATATATATTAATTTAGCACACGCAAAGCATATCTATATTTAATACTCTTTAAATGGACATGCAAGTAGTTTGTCCATATGCATGATTGTGCACACATGACTGCTGTTGAGAGGAGGAATTCACGCATCTTCGTTTTGCAACTAAACGTTACCCAATGAAGCACATTCTTTTTTTATTCAATGAATATCCAAACGGATTAGATGTAACCAATAAATAATTTGCGTGTTACCATTGTCTATAATGATTACTCTGTTGTGTTGTGTGGGCCTCTTTTGTTTGGCAGTCCGTCACTGCTCCATGTCTTAGAATTATATTCAGATGTTTTTGGCTGTAACTCATGATGTGTTTATTTGCCTCTTCAGGTGACACCTTCGATGTAACAGCATAACGGCATGCTTGCAGTCTCTTCTTCATAAAAACGTTTTATCACGATTATGGGTGCTGTATAACTAAAATAGTTGCGTGCTTGTCTGTAATTCATACGCAACGTGCATCCATGTCAAAGAGCAGGCCCTTGCATTTCAAGTTCACACAGGGCCACGCATGCAACGGCAGGGGTACAATATGTTGCTCTTGCCATGATACAATATATTGCTCTTGCCATTTACTTCTATCCTTATAGTTCAGCAGAGTATTGAATCTGAATAGGGAATAGGCCGAAATTCTTAAGAAAGATATAAGAAATCAGCTGTTCCTTTTTATTGCTTCAATGTGGCCTCTGAACTGTTGTGGGTTGTTCCAAGCTGCTAGTACCAGATGTCGCATTATAAATAACAAGTGTGGGAATACAGAAATATGCTCAACCTATGAACTTATGAACTTGATAAGTGTACTTGAAGAACTATCATACTTGGGATCCCTTTACAACCATCCTGAATTTATTTAGTGATGTAAGAGATTGATAATATTCTCCCTGTACATAGGACATAGGCCACTGTTTCAGAACATCTGAATGTGTGTAATATGTTGTATTATCTCAGCATATTGAGTAAATATCAGTTGTTCTTCCTACACTTACCATATACCTGCTTCTTTCCGCGACTGTTCAAACTACATATTCATGGGAAAGTTCACTGGGTAGGGTGAAGAATGGCCAACACTGGCTAGCACAGCCTCTGGGACACAAGTGAAAGTTACACTGATCATTGCCTTAAATCAATATGTGGAAAACCTTTGTGAATTTGGCCCAAGGAATCTATTGTAGCATTTGGTTCCCTGTACATATTATACTTTCCACAGTCATGAGAGCCAATAATTGCTTTTCCATTCCAAGCACTCTTCCAGCTTTGCGCTCTTGAACACGAGGCTAAAAACCTTAATCTCAGAGGGACGGCGAAAGTAAATGGCAATTTCAGCCCCAGCACTTTGCCAACACTTTGCCAGCAGATTGTGTGGATTAAAGTCTTCTTTCTACCCCAACAAGTCCAGTTGCTTCTACGGTTGCAGTATGAGAAAACAGATGGAAAGATAGACAGAAATATGGACAAACTGACGGGCCTACTAACAGAAAGATGGCCCTGGTTAATGTAATGCTAAAATAGCTCACTAGGTGGATGTAGCAGAATGAATAGAAGTAACAAGGAGGATGTTTTTGTGCTTTATTAGGAAAAGAAAAGCTATATACAACAAAGGTACACTAGAACAAACAAAGGGTGAGTTGTAATTTAAAAGCAGCAGGAATTGCTACGAATTGGAACTCCTTTTCTTGTGAGTCGACAGTCAGCTACTGATAGTAAGACAGTGACTGTCGAGAGTGTGGTGAAGTGTCACAGAATAACTGAGAACATAAAATCTTGTGTTGGTTTAGTAGCTTCATGGGTTTGTACAGCTTTTTCTCAATCTTGTACACACACATATTTTCTCATAGAAAAAAATTAAGGACACATATTTTGGGAAGTAAAGCAGATGACATCAGCACTTTTTTCTTTGTATAATTGGCCCCATTTAGTCCCCCCCCCCCCCCCATAAACACTTTACTTGCGCCTTTCCAACTAAGCCAGCTACTTTTTTTGTTTTTTTTTTGTCCTCCTGTGCTTCCTTACATTTCCTTGTGTCTTTTTACTAAATAAATTTACCTAAAACACACACATCAAAAGAGTGTTCTAGTGAGTTGCTGAGCGATAATCATACACTTTTATAGATGTTCTGCTCAGGCAAGCACGTTGAGAGGCTGCACCACTGATCTGACCATATCTTTGATGTCCTTCAACGTTCATATATGCCCCAGTGAATCCAGATCATTGTCCTGTCACTGATCAGCTGGAAGTGCACCAGATCATATTGCCCAGATGAATGGTTTCAGCACTTCTTTTGTCGCTCATTCTTTTTATTTTATCCACTCTGTCATTACACATCTTATACCTGTGAGGTTCTTTGCTACTTACCTTGACCTTCTTCATGCATCCATTTGTTTATTTGTACCTTAACCTATCACAAGTTTAGTTCTTCGTCTGTTCTAAAATCAGACTTTTGTATTTCTCTCATATGGCCAGGCTACATTTATCTCTCTTTTCACAGTTCCTCTTTCTTTCTTTCTTTCTTTCTTTCTTTCTTTCTTTCTTTCTTTCTTTCTTTCTTTCTTTCTTTGCCTGAATAGTGAACAACAACATTTCTCCAGTGTATCCACCAGATGAGGAAAGATCATCCCCTAATTTATTTCCTCTCTCTATCAATTAAAAATTGTGTGAACAAGGACTTAGGATAAGCACTGCCCCAGTTGGCAAACAGATCCCTGGGTATTTTTCCCCCAAAATGCAAACCATCAGTCATCTAGGTCTGGTCAGGTCATGGTAGATCCAAAAACAAAGCTGAAATAAGGGCAGCTTGACTTGTTGGGTTTCTGGATGACAGTTTGCCACAAATATTTTCTTCACTTCAAACTGGCTGCTGGACGGTTGTAATTTTATAAGGAATGTCTGTGGGTGGTGCACACCTAAAGCTCACAGGAAACATATCTGTAATTGGAGGAATTTGTTTTCTGCCTCCAGTGAATGGTACCCCAAATGCCCAGCTGTCATTTAGAATTGCAAAAACTACTTTGGGTTTTTGACATTTTGCCACCTGTCCAACGAGTCCAGTTGCTTTTATATCAACATTGTATTTTTTAGATATTAGCCACCCATTATAGCAACACTCATCTCCCTAACTGTCACCAAACCGTCCAGAAATGTCAGTCCGGTTCTGGTTCAAATGGTTCAGCTACTGTATTTTCATTCCAGCCATGTTGTTCAGGCATCCATAGCACTGCGAGGAAAGGTAAATCCCTCTTCTGGAAAATTGGTGTGTACTGCAGAAGCTTTTAAACTTTTAAAGTCACAGAATCTTGAACAGCATTTGGAACAGGACTTCCAAATCCAGGTGTATGCAGACATCATAGAGTGAATGATGTCACATGAGGACACATGAAACTTGTTAAAAAGGGAGATAAACTGCTTTTGGTTCATTGTGTGCAGTGGTTCATTCACATTAGAGGCAGAATATTAGCAAAATTAAGATGCTTTCTAAGAAGACACAGAAATGGACAGGAGCCACATGCGCACACAGATAGGTGCACACGCTCACAAAACCACACTGCAGAGATTGAAATAGCAAGGACAGTATGAGTCATACTGTAATATAAGAGTCATGGAACGTGGGTGTCATCTCATATTAGCAGAAAGAGCTAGTATAATCTCTCTGGGAAAAATTGGGCAGAACATACTAATGAACATAACTATCCAGGTTTAGTGTTGACACAAGAAGTCAGCATGTATTCCACACTGCTTATATACTTAATATTCAATACCTAATTACAGCTTTTTAGCAAGTCTTTGTCTTCATAGACATGTTTGAAGCTGGAGGTAAGTAATTTGATTCACGACAGAGGAAAATCAGATTTGACATAATACTCTTGGAGGCTAAATCAGTGAGGCGTGGATGATAATGAAATCCAGAACAAGTCCCGTCAAAGACACTTTTGTGAAGTCTTTAATCTTTTCTTTTTAATTCCATACAGTGTAGTGTTCATTTATTCCTTCATTATCACTTATCAAGATATTGTCTAAAAGAGCACAGAAATTGGGAAAATGATCCAAAGATGACCTCCCCCCAGTTTCACTATCTTGAAAATAAGCATAAATAACTTTGATTGATCTGGAAGGAGAAAAATGACACAGAGAGGTTTGTTTTGTGCCAGAGCTGTTTTTCTCTATAAAGACTGAAAGACAGCAACCTGCTGAGGCTACGAGCTGAACGTGCAGTGTCAATTGTTCACGAAAAAGCAGAGCAGAAACGCTCGAGTTTACTTGGCACACATGAGGAGCTTAGGCTAATAGTCAGATATACACGCCCCCTCCTGGAGCTGGGCAAGCCTGAGTGTTCACAGTTGACAGCCGCCCACGTAATGCATAGCTTGACTGATGCATGCAGGCCCTGGGGCTGGTGGCCTGAAGAGGAGAATGCCAATTTCTCTGTCAGCGTGAATGACACCAAAGTGGTTATAGTTTGAATAGACCATCAGCTCAAGCTGGTTCATGTAATTAGGGGTCCGTGTGATTACTGGTGTAATGTTTCTTTTCTATAATTGAAACTTTATTATTATGTAAAGCTGTATTACGTTGCAAAGTTACAGCCAGCGGGGAAAAAATGCAACACTATTGTGGGGTATGGAAAAGACAAAACCATGTTTACTTGCTAAACCACTGAGTCAGTTTCTTACTTAGTTGGCTGGTTAATAGGAGAGAGGGATTTACTTAGTGCTGCATGTTGTGCCCATGTTAATGTATGGCATATAGCATGGGAAGAGGACTGAGGGAGGTGTGAAAAGAGACACGATGAATGACAAGATGAGGAATGTGCAGTGGCAGGAGACTGGAGCAGAAATGGAGGCCAAAGAAGAGTCCTCTTTGAAGGTTGAATATCTTTTTCTCAATCAAAGCCCCATCCAGTTTTTTCTGTCCTTCAACCTTCTGTCTGGGCCCATTTACGATTCAGTTCGATCTCATTATCTCTATCAGGACAGACAGTTTGCCTCTGTGATGTATCAGTGATCACACCCTCACACAGTCAAACCTTTATAAAATGAAGTCTTTATGGCAGATCAGCCAACCTGAGCATAAGGACCCACAGCAAGTTGTCCTGGGTGAAGTGAGCCAATGACAGGTCACAGCTACTTTAGCAATTCAGTAGTCTGTTGCACATGCAATCGAGTAACATTCAGGTGATAAAATAACTTTTTTTTTTGCAGAGTAAAATGTTCATACATCAAGAAAAAATACACACAAAAAACTGTCTGACATGTGAAACCATGTTTAACAAATGGTCTCTCTCCCCACACAGAGTGCATCCTGGAACATGGGTGGTAATGTCCTTCTCTGGCCTGGTTTTGCTGCATCTGAGCAAATACAGCTTGCCATCACCGATGGGCCAATCCATTTTGAATTATACCAGCAAATTCTAAAAGAAATTATCAAGACATCTGTCCGTAAACCAAATCTTAAAAGAAACTGCGTAATTAATGACCTCAAGAAGGCAAGTTGTTCTATCAAATGGTTAAAGCAAAACAAGGCATATGTTTTGCAAGAGCCAACTGAGGTAACCTTAATCCAATAGAAATGTTGTGGAAGTAGGTTCTGCACTGAGGAATGGGTTTAAATGTCTTCCAGTCACTGAAGACAACTGATCAGCTGTTACCAAAAATGTTTAGTTATTGCTAAACAAGGGGACCACACAACATACTGAAAACAAGGCCGCATTTACAACTCACACATATGTGGGTATTATTCATTTTAATTTGAGCAAGTGTAGAGCAGGTGAGTAATATTGAAGTTAACTGACATTACTGTAGGTATTTAACTTGATATGAATCGTTTACTTGATAATCCTTCAGTGAGCAGTTAAAATCAAGAAAGAGAGACAAGAGGGAAGCATGAGATAAGCGAACAACTGAAGCAGTTGAAATGTCACTATTGTTGGAGTCATGAAAAAAAAGGTTGTTCTACAAAAGAACCAACAGCCTGAGTCAAACTGCTAGGCTCTGCCTACAGCAAGCGATTTGTTCCTTTTACAGTTGCTGGGGAACTTTTTCAATACATGAAATGAAAAGAAGATACAAGAGACTCTAGTATTACTTTCAGAATGAAACATTTAGATATACATTTTGAGCATATGGCTTATGTATTATGCTTAATACAGTATATTGCATTTATATGTATTGTTTTTTTGTAATTATGTTTTATTGATTATTGTTAGTTGATGTTTGATTGTGTCTGTTGAGTTTCATTTTCTTTTTATGAAAGTTTTATGAAATTAAAAATCCTGTTTTTACTGTCATGGTTCTTTTTTTTCAGTGAAGTCAAGTGATGATTTCATGGCTTTTCTTGGTCATGGTAGCAAGAAGAACAGTCTAATGCGCGAGGGAGCTGTGTTTGCAGACCCTCCGAGTGAGGAGCAGTGGGAAACCGAATTTTGGCAATTCAATAAACAATGATAATCAGCCGCAGGCCACACATGAATATGCATGAGCAGAGTGACAACAGCCAGGGCATGGAATGAGAAAAAAAGATTGTGTGTGGCTGAAAGTGAAAGACAGAGGAGGTTCTCTTAGAAGAAGTGAGAAACTGAGTTCATGTCCTAGTGAGTGGGTGAAGATTGAATGAAGAAGTGATGCAAGCAAGTGAAAGACGGAACGTAAGCAAACAATCAGGACATGAAATCATTCAGCAGGAGACTAAACCTGCGAATAGGTGTAGTAACTGGGCAGGGAGGGCATCAGTGTGGGTCTTCGTGACAAAGATGTGACAGAATTCATCTCAGTCAGCCGGAATTCAGAGATATACATGTGTCTGAACGTACAGTATCACACAGTTCAGTCTGTAACTTGTTCACTCCACTATTCTCATTTTTTACTTTTGAAATGATTGCTTCTAAATTATTCTGACCCAGCTCAGTTGTTGGTACAGCACCCATCTAAAACATCTGATAGCAGTAAGAAGTACTGAGAGCATCAACAAATCCTACTGCATTATAATTTCATTAACACAAAGCTGCACTGTTCTGGTGAAAATGTTGCATCAACAAAGCTTCACAGCTCCACAATAAATGACAGTAAGGATTCCAGTGTTCATCCTGTGCAGTACAGCCTGGCCTCCCTCTGGCAAACAAGTAGGGCATCCTAAGCTTTCATACACAAGTAGTCAAGTGATGCTTCTGTATTTAGGCTTGTATAAGAAAAAACACCTCATGACAGTGTAAAAATGTTTTAGTGATATTTGAGAGGTTTTTCAAAATGCATGCCTTTCCATTGTAATTTTTAATTGCGATATTTGGGTTTTGCACATTTCTAGGGGTAATGGAAACCCAACGTCATCTATCGACGAAGAAGCTACAAATCTTGAAAATTAATGAAAAAGCCTGAACTCTAACATGAAAAGTGTGGGATCAGACACCATTAAGTAGCATGGTTTGTAGTGCAGACATCGTGCATGAGCGCTTTATCAAGAGGATCCACATATCTACTGTTACTATTTGGATCAGTATGGTGAGTTTTTTCTGGTTTTTAGTTGAGGAGTTGTCTCAACAATGACTCCTTAGACCAGATACTAATCACTAGCATTCTTTCTAGTGCATTTGCAAATTGTAAGCAGTTCGGTTTTGCACATATAAAAGGATATAGACCAATAAATTGAAACAACGCAGATTTCTACAACTGTTACACTCTGAGTGGGTGAAGGCAACCTTTTTGCTCATACATAATACAGCAGCATCACCAATTTAAATCAAAAAAGTCATTAAATTTAAATCTTAATCTTAAATCTTAAAACTGCCTTTGTTTATTAGCTGCAGTGCATTGTAAAGAATACACTTCCTAATTAGGTCTATGCTGAATATATCTTCACGTTTGTTTATAAGTATCATTACGTGAAAGTTAGGGTTCTTTAGCCACAGACACCATGTTAAATTATATCATGAGGATTGTATTTAAAAGTTTAATAAAGGAAGTTCTGTTTATTATTTGGTGGTTAACCACAGGGAGCCTTAATGGCTGTTCTCAGGGTTTCAGCCTCTGGGTTCTGTAAAGTGCCTTGAGGCCAATTTGAACTGTTGTTGGCTTTATCCATAAAACTGAATGTAACTGATTGATTGAATATGCAAAAAAATAAATGATAGATTAGTCAGGAAAAAGCCCCAGAATGACACAGTGATTTTGGCCTCATCTAAGTTTATGCTGTGGTCCTTTTTTAGCTTCACAGAAAGTATTACCTTACTGAATTCCCTTGTTAATGGACCAAGGTTTGTGTAAAAAGCTGACCCCTTCTGCCTTCAGGATTATGCTTGATTTGTTTTACAGCTCAGCCACATGAGGAAATCCTACTAGGATGCTTGTGGCGGGTCATCACTACAGATCTTCCATGCACCACATTTACATTAACGAGAGTGGACCACATAATAGAAACACTCCTCTCAGCATGACATAATACAATTCAACAGCTCCACTTAAGTGACCACATATCTGAATCAACACCTCTCTAAAATATCTCCAAAACTGAGCATTATGGCATTACAAATTTAAAATTATAACCCCCATGAAAGGCATTAGACGGCACACAGATCCAGAGCCCTCCCCATGCATATCAAAATATCAAACTATGTCACTCCAAAATCCAAACATTTTTACCAGATCATATTGGTCTTCAATCAGTGCACTTCCCACCTGCGCTCTGCTCCTTTCTGTAGCAGTATCATTGCTGATGTGAGTATAATTGGACACTGGGGTGATCCAAGTTGGAAGCCCATAACATCTCCAAGCTAGTTGTAGATATGAAGAACAACACAAATCTGATTTTAACACTCATAATGACACAGATATGGGTTTCGCACCAATAGCTCAGCATGGCAAAACACCATCAGAATTCAGGTCAAACTAGGTTAAAGTCCAATTTTAGGAGTAAAGCCAGATTCAGAATCCCAGATTTAGATGTGTGTTTGAAACTACACATCATCTACAACTTTTAGCCATACTAACACGACGACCCACAATCCATTAGTCGATATCTGTTGCAGGAGGCTGAGATTGTTGAGTGTGGGAAGGATTGATATGGATCAATCTCACAGGGTGAAGTAAACAAAGATAAGGGTTTATAGTCACAGTTACACACCACTGATTTAATGGTCTTTTCATGTGGTTAAACCAACAGGAGGAAAGATGATTTTTTTTTTCCTGCAGGACCTTGTTGGTTTGTGATACATTTCATTACTTAGAAAGGAGCTCACAATACTGTCTCTCGGCATAGCCTTAGTAGGGACATTTTCCGGTTCAAATAGGGGACACATATGTACATGTTCTGTGTGTGAGTGAAGGAAATTAGCTCAAGGGTAAAACTGTGAATGTCAGCTGCATCCAAACAAACAAATGGGCGCCAAGATTCATCTACATCAGAACTGCTTTGTAGTTGTGTGCTTCACGTTGGTTCAAGTTGAAACAAAAGTGAGTAGAGGTATTTTGAAAGATGTTATCTACTGTACATGAATTGGATTTTTCACGTTAGAACGAGCACACAAGCCTCTTTTCACAGCCTAACTACAGCGTCTCGTAATCTTATTGTAGATGCTGATCACGCTGTTGAGATGAACAACTGTCATAAAGCTGCATTCATGGATTCCAGAGCTTACGATGTGAGCATTTGTGATTGTGTACAACTACGTGGGAGCCATGTTCGAAACAGCAAATGAAAGGCGAACAACGAAAAGCAATAAACAATCCTTTGCATGTTACTTGTTTTCTATGTGTGCTCCACACTCTTTTACACACAGTTCAGTCACCATATTGGTGTCACTGTGTTGTCTTTCTGACAGTTGGAACCAAAGTTGTCTTGCCGGACATTTTTTCCAAACAGCAATTATGTTGTATTCTGCTAGTAAAAATGTAGCTACTTCGGCCCAATAGTAAGAGATTGAAAGGCTTGGCATAAACCTTTGATAATTAGTTAATTAGTGAAAATATTAACACCTAATGCACTGCAGTGTATCATTATCTACACTCCAAAAATAATTATATTATATTATATTATATTATATTATATTATATTATATTATATTATATTATATTATATTATATTATATTATATTTGAATATATCCAATTCACCATGTTATGTTTTCTTTACAGTGTAACCATATAAATGCTTGATTTGATTATTATTGTTTCTTGTGCTTTTCTTCTGCAAGTTTTAAGTAACCAAGCGGCGCAGCAATATGGTGTTGATTCTTCTGTAATTGAATAAATTCAGTGTTGTCTATGATGTTGGAAAGCAACTTCTGCATCCAGTTCGTGCATGTCAGAAAAGTTACTGTCTGACTGATGTTTTTTGGCATGTAAACATGCCATATATATTATTTACCCATTAAGTTGAAATCTGTTGTCGCAGTAATTTCCATGTGGTTGGGAAAGTATTGTTCAAAATCATTCTAGCTGCTAAATCAGACATGACCTGTTCAAAACATTCATCTTACCTTTATCACTCCCCTGCTTTACTTCACAGCCGTTAATGGGATTTTGTACTGATTTTTATTCTTCTTCTAAAAGCCTTCTAAAAATACATAGATTTATTTAATAATTTATGAATCCAATATAAAAGTTATTGCTGTGGGCTCTCTATGTCACTGACTAATTGTTTTTTTTTTTTCCATTTTGGTGATGTATCTCTGGCTGCTTTGAACAGCCTTTCAGGATTTCTGGTTGCACTGCAACCAGGTGCAGCCGTATTCAAAAAATAGCAGCGACAGTCATGTGTGTTTTTCTGAAGACATATTGTGTATCTGTCTGTATGTACACGTAACAAATCCAACCAAAACTTGAACATGATGTGGTTGATGGTGCCAGAAGGGCTGGTCTGAGTATTTCAGAAACTGCTGATCTGCTGCATGATTTTCACACACAACCATCTCTAGGGTTTTCACAGAATGGTTCAAAAAAGAAAAAAATATCCAGTGAGTAGGAGTTGTGTGAATGAAAATGCCTTGTTGATGTGAGAGGTCAGAGGAGAATGGGCAGACTGGTTGGAGATGATAGAAAGGCAACAATAACTCAAATAACCACTAACCAAGGAATGCAGAATACCATCTCTGAATGCACAGCACCAGAAGACCACACCGGGTGTCACTTCTGTCAGCTAAGAACAGGAAACTGAGACTACAGTTTGCACAGGCAAAATTGGACAATAGAAGATTGGAAAAACCCTGCCTGGTCTGAGGAGTCTCAATTTCAGGTGCGATATTCAGATGACAGGGTCAGAATTTGGCATAAACAACATGAAAGCATGGATCCATCCTGCCTTGTATCAACGGTTCAGGCTGGTGGTGGTGGTGTAATGGTGAGGGGGACATTTTCTTAGCACATTTTGAGCCCCTTAGTACAAATTGAGCATCATGTGCCTAAAAGTTACAGCCTACCTTGAGCATTGTTACCACCCCTTTATGACCACAGTGTACCATCTTCTGACGGCTACTTCTAGCAGGATAATGCACCATGTCACAAAGCTCATATCATCTCAAACTGGTTTCTTGAACATGACAATGAGTTCACTGTACTCGACCGGCCTCCACAGTCACCAGATCTCAGTCCAATAGAGCACCTTTGGGATACTGATGGGAGATTCTCATCATAGATGTGCAGCCGACAAATCTGCAGCAACTGTGTGATGCTATCATGTCAATATGGACCAAAACGTCTGAGGAATGTTTCCAACACCTTGTTAAAAGTATGTCATGAAGAATTAAGGCAGACCTGAAGGCAAAAGGGGTCCAACCTTTTAATAGCAAGGTGTACCTAATAAAGTTTATCCAAGGACATGAAAGGTACTCATGCAAACACTAATTACAAGTTAACAACTGCAGTGACAGTTGAGAATCTGGTTAACAGAGGGGGACGTGTGAGTGTGCATGACTCACAGATATTTGATTAGCTTTATTTGTTTGATTAGATATTCGTTTGCTTTAGCTTTGTGTTGGGACTCTACTCAAATGGTCCTGGTGGCTTATGAACATTAAACCTGCTGCTGTAATGTAGAAGAATGTTTTCTCTTTTGAGGGGCCCTAATACTGTGAGATTTTTAGTGTCAGAGGTGCAGCCTTTCAACAGGTGAGGCAGGCGACTACATGGTGGCTAGCAGGACATGGGCCCATGACAGGTGACAAACAGTAGGAGACCTCCATGCAGTATGGATGTATGAATGTAGTTAAGTATGACAATGGCCCCCAATTTAAACAGCAGTGTGTCCAGTTCTGTTTTCTGTGACCAAGAAATTTTTTCCTACAGCCCCGACAGACCCTAGAATTACCTGGAGTCCAGCATCACTCTAAAGGTAGCAAGAAGGGATATTTTAACTGTGTGTACTCGTGTTATTACAGAATCATTTCATTATATTTTGTTGCATACAAATGGTCAAACCTTATTACACACTGAGGCATAAAATGGCAGACTTGCTGTGTGTCCCTCTGCTCATATAGCATGCTGTATATATGCTATATATTTATATTTTATGGTCATGTTAACATACCAAGACATGTCAAACACAAGTGTTACTATTATGTTGACCTTTCCATCTGCTAAATCACATGATGCTGCCGAAGATTACTTCTCTTCTCTTTGGTTTCTTGATTTCTTTGAGCTCAAAGGTGAGCCATGCACTGACTCACTGTCATGTTCCTGGAGATATTGCTGCTGCTGTTTCCATATGCTGTCAGATGGAAGCTCAAACTATGCTTCAGAAAGTATCTTGTAGAGATTTCATCAATGATGTGGCACAAGGAGTTCTATAATTAGCGGTGAAAGATTAACAACGATTAGAGAGCAGGGATTAGAGCAGGGTACATTTTAAAGATAATGGTGGAGTGTACCCCGTATCTTGAATGGAAACTGAGCTCAAGATAAAGGTGGAAATGTTTTCAGTGACAGCTTTCAGACATTTGTGTTGTTTTCAGATATGCTTTCCGATATGGGCTTAGAAGAAAAAAGCTTGCAGATGGATAATTGTTACACCAGGCATACCATTATGACCACCATCTTAATATTGTGTAGTACAGTGACTCATCAGAGAATGGACACGGGTCTTCTGAGGGTGTCTTGTTGTGTCTGTTTACACAATGTTGTGTGTCCATGCCTAATAAGGTAGCTACTGCTTATTTATCCTCGGCACATATATGCCTTTTAATGACTTACTGTACACACTAGGGTTAGGGTGTAACCACTTTTTAAATAGATGTAAAAGCTGGAATGCCACTAATAGTTTGTGGGTGGATGCAAAATCCAGCATGTATGTAGGCATTAGCATGAAGTCTCATGGGATATGCTTGAGTCAGTGCTCGTCATACAGATGCCACTGCTTACTCAGGAATATACATTTTGATATCTATGCCTGTTTCTTTATTTACCCAGAGAACTGCTGACAGGAGGAAGTCGTGGCCCCGAATGAGTCACTCGAAGGACATGACATGTGCCAGAGAAAGAGAGAAACGGAGCAAAGAGTTGGAGAGGTAGGGCGAGATCTGAAAACAAATAGGAAGTAAGATAAAGAGAAGGGAGAGAGTAGCAGGCAGTAAGGACAAAGGGGGAGTGCTGAAGTCGTACAAATCTTTTGAATAAGGCAAAAACAGCCGTTATATCCCAGAAATGGAGAGCTCATGGGTGTCGAGAAATTACACTAAATTCAAATGAGTCTCATACACCTACATTTTCACTGTGTCTTCACATAAAATAAATTCCAGCATCTACAGCTAAAGTGTCTGGCCAGAATAAGGAGACAAACATATTATCTGTAGACTGGCTCACTGGACTGCTTCCACACATGACTGGTGGTAACACCTATTTGACTGATTGATTGCTGTCCGAGTGGAGTGAGAATCCACAATAGAGTTTGATCTAGAAATTAAAACTAGCCTAGAGCTAGGATGTTTGTGGCTTTCCAGCATGTTAACAGCACTTCACCACGCGATTGATGTCTACCAAATGGTGAGACCAACCTTGCACAGTTGCTAAGTGTAGTGCTCTGTAAACACAACAGAGAAAAAAAAACTGTTTTTCTTTTCCCTTTCAGGACTTAGAAGTATGTCCTGTCTTCCTTTCTTGTGGTTCATTCCCTCCTCCCATCTGTCCCTTTCTACATGTTTATTAATGCAATCATCAATCCTCTGTATCTGTCCTCTCTTTTCCTGTAGTCACCATTGAATGTGCTGCTCGATTGGAGCTCATTACAACACACGCACGCACGCACGCACGCACGCACACACCACCCCCCATCTTCTGTTCTCTTTAGCTGGGGAGAGGCAATGTGGCGCTCACAACGCATACCATTACTTAACAATTACCCTTTCAAATGGAACTGCATGACTATTTATGGCTTTTCTCATTTATTTCAGCCAGCCACCAAAATGCTGATCGCCCCTAAAACTTCCATTTGTGGCTCGGCTGAAAATGGATTTATTGGAAGTATTTGACTACAGTGTTTATGCATCATTGGACCCGTGTGGATTGTGCGTGCACCCACATTAAGAAAGGTAACCTTCTTGACACTGGAAAATTATTTAATTGCACGCACACAAACATTGATAACACACAATTGTACTTGGGTTATACTTGTGTCCCATTACTACACAGAAGCAGGAGTCACAAATTAAATTATGTTGCCACGTATGTTGTAGATATAATTAATAATCATCGTCTTCATAAACATAAAATAACTGCAGCCTTCCACTGGTCAAGTAGGGAGTTGTGTAAAAACATAAGGATTATTTCATAGTTATTTGGGAGCCCTGCAGACTACCACTAACCTTTCCTAATTTGTTTTGGTTCTCCAAAACTGCAGACATTACCGTTTGACTAAAGCATCTTAAAGTTTGGCCCTCACACTCATTATGTTCAGAAGTTTCCTGGTCATTTAAGAGTAAGAACATTAAGCCTGAAGATGTTCTGTGAATATGGCCCCTGAAGACTACCTCAAAAAACAACGAAAAAAAAAAAAAAAAAAAAAAACAATTCTATTTTCGCTAACACCAAAACTAATGATGCATTCAAGTGGTTGCTAATTGTAAAGTTGGGAATTTAGTTTGCTTTTTGTTATGTGGCCCCAACAGCACAGAAACACCCACCAGTGTCTTACTTTTTTTTTTTATAAAGAAATTATATCAGTAATAAACAGCTTAAAATATGGAAGAAAAAAAAACAAACATTGCAAATGGTCTTGCTCTTATATAGCGCTTTTCTACCTACTCAAAGGTACTCAAAGCGCGTCAGAGACAGAGACACATCCACCCATTCGCTCACACAGGCACACACACATTCACACACCAGCACCAGTTGCACTGGGAGCAACTGTTGGTTCAGCATCTTGCTCAAGGACACTTCTTGGCACACTCGGGGGATCGAGCCGCTAACCCTTCGGTTCATGGACAATCGGCTCTACCTACTGAGCCATAGCTGCCCCTTGTGTTTGTCTTAGATTTTTTTTCCTCAAATTATACTACTTATCACCATGACAGCGTTTATATAGCTACATAAGACAAGCAATAACACACATGCATGATTAATATTTACTGGAACTGCATGTGGGAAATAAAAGTTAAGCATGCACAATATCCAAGCACAAAGTGCCATGTGCAAACTCAGGTACAAGGTCAAAGACAGAGATGTTTCTGCGTCACTTGATAATTAGCATCTCTCATGTTGTTCAAAAGAACTATATGAACTACTTCCCTCCAGGGATGTAGACGTACTGCAATATATCCAAGGGTTCAAGGACATGCTGGATTATTAAGGCAATCCCGCTTTTGCATTTCTCTGTTCTCAGTCTCCTGACGTAAGAAGCGGTGGGAATCCTCAGTGTGACCCAGCACAGCGGTGTAGTTATTTATACCGTTGCCTGTGTGAATGCTAATCGGGTTGAGAGAAGGTTATTATTAACTTTGCACCTATAGTCTTGTCATGGTTCGAAGTACTACATCACAATCATCCATAGAAAAATAATAAAACTGTTTATGCCAGGTGGTATAAATTCCTATCAGGACTATTTGTTGAAGCTAGTCTGTGAATCCTGTCAGTTACCTGGACGAACCTTAGCAAAGCTTAATTGTACGTCAGTTTTATTTTATTCTTGACCTCACGCAGTTAAGTATTTCTTATTGGTATGGCATCTGGAAGATTTCTGAATTGCTTATACATACATAAGCAATTATACATCCAAAACTTCATTGACAAGTCAGGGTGTTATTTATAATAATAAAGCTCAGGAACCTCAAGGCAGTAATGCACATAGTTGCAGAACAAAAACTAAAGGAGTCATGCACTATATAGTAAGGGTTTGATATTTTGCATTTAATTATAGGAAGAGCATTTCACAAAGTATAAAATGTGCAAGAGAGAGGCAAGGATCATGTTTTATCCGTGGCAAACCAGTTCTTTGTAGGCAGCAAATTGGAAACACCAAAGTGGAAACAGTTAAGCACTGACACCACCACTGAACTACCACAGGGTTCAAAATACATGTCAAATTACATTTTTTAATTTAAATTGTTTAAATTTTTCTTCAAGGATGGTTCATTTTCGGTTAATATAATGTTGATGCATGTTCAAGTGTCAACTTTTTTGGAAAAGTTTTGTTTTAGTTACTTATTTGGGTAACACTTTCTATGAAGGTTGTATGTATAATGCCCTATGAATGCACTCATAATATTTTATAAGGTGTCTATAAAGCATTATAATGGTCATTATTACCATCTATACATATTCACAAGTCGTTATAACCAACTTCATGATGCACTATGACAACTGGTTATGAATGATTATAATTTGAATCTGAATAGTGCATCATAAATGTCAATATCTGCCTAGTCACTTGTTAATGTTATGATGCATCATAACTACTTTGCTTTGCTAAATGTGCATAGTGATGCATGAGTTTTGACTTCGCCTATAGTGCTTTATATCTGTAGTTATAAGTATATGTAATAAAGTTATAATAATGTATACATCTCCCTACAGCACACAGTTATAAACATCTATGCAATATCATAAGTACTATTTGTCAACGCTAAGTAAAGTGACAAGAATATGACACTATTATTAACAGATATAAATTACTATGAGTAATTGAAAGGTGCAATGAACTAAGTCCTGAGTCTGGCATCTTTACCCCATATGCACAATGTTAATATCAAAGGTGTTATTTGTCAGCTTAAGGTAAATTAGTGCAAATGAGGTGTTGTGGATATAAGACTATTATAAACAAATATGAGGCGCAATAAAATGAGAGCCTGGACAGTAAAGACAAAAGGAATGCATTTAGTTCACTTTATTTTCATTTAAACCAACACACATAATCAGAACAATTATCAATGTTCTGAGCACATGACACAAGCACATGAAACATGTGAAACAGGCCACAAAAGTGGCACGGCGTGGTCCTAGAGATGTGTCTCTTAAAAGTGCCTTTGGGTTAGTGAGGTGATTCAGGGTTAGAGGTCAGGAGATGGTTTGACAGCAACTACAAGAAGAACAGAGGCAAATATTTAGTGCTCTAGCTGGGTTTGTTTTTATGCAGAAAGTTTTGATTGAAAACACATAAGCAGATCACGTTTTTTTGTTTAAAGCAGCGTAATGAGACAGTATGTTACCGCATATCGTGCAGGCACCGCAGATTACCCGTAGGTGGCTTAAACTAGCTACACGAAGGTTACTAGACACGGCTAGTTTTAATTCACAAATTAGATCGTTTTCATATTCTTGCGTTTAATGATTGAAACCATTCGAAATCATTGCTTTAATACGTAAACCATGTGCTTCACGTAAGCAAAGTAAGACATTAGCTCACAAAACACTAGCAGGACAGAGAGACAACGTGACTCAGGAGAGACGGAAAACCGCAGTCAATGCTTTACGACAGTGGGAGGAGCTGAGGAGGGAGGGGTGGGTCAGAGGTCAGGGTCATGGACAAGATGAGGAGGAGCTGAGGAGGGAGGTGGGTGGGGTCAGAGGTCAGGGGTCATGGACTAAAGAATGACATTTCTACAATAATAATAATATTAATAAAAATGATATTAAAATAATATCTGACGGCATTCAGTAAATGCGGACATTTCAAACGATCCTGTATAAAGAAGCGGTTAAATGCCAACCCGGTCTCACAGTGGATGTGAAACTGTCACGAAAATTAATCTATTGTTTGGTGCCTGCCGATTTTTCTCAAATTTTCATGCCGCTCGAAACGGATTTCAAACTGATGTATTTCAATTGGAAGTTATTTCGTACTATGAGGACGACTGTCAATGTGACACTGCGCAATGAAGAGGTTTGATTTAATTTCATTTAGACTAGATTTGTAATGGTCTTATTTCGGTTTTTAATGTAACGTCAATTTTGCTGCAGGATTCGGCACTTTGAGATTCGAAAAAAAATGAACGGTTATTTGTTATATCGGTCTCTTATAAATCGCTAGATGTAGATCGCTAGAAATGTCCGCATGTATTGAATGCCATCAGATATTATTTTAATATCGTTTTTATTTATAATATTATTATTGTAGAAATGTCATTCCTTAGTCCATGACCCCTGACCTCTGACCCCACCCACCTCCGTCCACAGCTCCACCCACTGTCGTAAAGCATTGACTATATGTACTAGTCGTAAAGCGGCTTTTCTTTCCTTTCTTCGCTGAGTCCTCTCCAGGACAGGTAGGTTGTCTCACTGTCCTGCTAGTGTTTTGTGAGCTAATGCCTTACTTTGCTTACGTGAAGCACATGGTTTACGTATTAAAGCAATGATTTCGAATGGTTTCAATCATTAAACGCAAGAATATGAAAACGATCTAATTTGTGAATTAAAACTAGCCGTGTCTAGTAACTTTCGTGTAGCTAGTTTAAGCCACCTACGGGTAATCTGCGGTGCCTGCACGATATGCGGTAACACAATGTCTCATTACGCTGCTTTAAACAAAAAAACGTGATCTGCTTATGTGTTTTCAATCAAAACTTTCTGCATAAAAACAAACCCAGCTAGAGCACTAAAGATTTGCCTCTGTTCTTCTTGTAGTTGCTGTCAAACCATCTCCTGACCTTTGACCCTGGATCACCTCACCAACCCAAAGGCACTTTTAAGATCCACATCTCTAGGACCACGGCGTGCCACTTTTGTGGCCTGTTTCACATGTTTCATGTGCTTGTGTCATGTGCTCAGAACATTGATAATTGTTCTGATTATGTGTGTTGGTTTAAATGAAAATAAAGTGAACTAAATGCATTCCTTTTGTCTTTACTGTCCAGGCTCTCATTTCATTGCGCCTCATATTTGTTTATAATAGTCTTATATCCACAACACCTCATTTGCACTAGTTTACCTTAAGCTGACAAATAACACCTTTGATATTAACATTGTGCATATGGGGTAAAGATGCCAGACTCAGGACTTAGTTCATTGCACCTTTCAATTACTCATAGTAACTTATATCTGTTAATAATAGTGTCGTATTCTTGTCACTTTACTTAGCGCTGACAAATAGCACTTATGATATTGCATAGCTGTTTATAACTGTGTGCTGTAGGGAGATGTATACATTATTATAACTTTATTACATATACTTATAACTACAGATATAAAACACTATAGGCGAAGTCAAAACTCATTATACATCACTAACACATTTAGCAAAGCAAAGTAGTTATGATGCATCATAAAATGAACAAGTGACTAGGCAGATATTGACATTTATAATGCACTATTCAGATTAAAATTATAATCATTCATAACCAGTTGTCATAGTGCATCATGAAGTTGATTATAACGACTTGTGAATATGTATAGATGATAATAATGACCATTATAATGCTTTATAGACACCTTATAAAATATTATGAGTGCATTCATAGGGCATTATACATACAACCTTCATAGAATGTGTTACCCTTATATGAAGTTGTTAAGAAAAAAAAAAAAAAAAAATCTGACATTTATTTGTAACTGAGCAGAGTTTAGTATTAATTAAACAAAAACAAGAGTGAGTCTGACAGAATTGCGGCCCCGCATGGCCCAATTCTCTGCGCAGACTCTGGCTCCAAACAAGACATTGTCCATATTTATACAGTCCATGAGGTATAGAGACACTACTCTTCAATAAGTATTCTAGTTTACTTCAGTTTAGCATGAACTTTCGTTGATCATCCCAGACTCCAAACATGCTTAATTCTGTCCATAAGATGTTACTGAACTGTTCTTTTTGTGACAGTCTTAGTTATTTTGTGAAGTTACCTGATTGCTTTGCCAGCAATTATAATTATGATCAAGCACCATCATCACCGTGCCTCATCGTGCAAAACGCCAACAGGGCGAGGTGTTTTATTACAAAATTAAAAAATTAAAAAGTAGCAATCTACCGCCTCCCCACAGCTTTTGTGCATCCAGACATATTATTAGCCCAGAAATCTTGTTCTCTGACTCAATTAGGCTTTCATTTTGACTGATGAATGAGTTGAACTTCCGGTGTCTGTTTCTGCAGTGTCTGCCAATTAGAAAAAAGTTAACTTTCTCCGCCGCATTATTTTGCTCCTGTAATCACTGCAGCCATCACCCTGTCTGCTTGTTGAGCAGGATATTGAGAATGACAGCAGATTTTTGTTGCAAATTTAATCCATCTCAGATGAGGCAGCGGGACACACACCTTGATCAAGCCTTTATCAGAAGAGACGCTGATGCAATCAATAACATCACAACTGAAGAACTGATGGGGAGACTGAAAAACTGTAGCGGCATGCATACATAATTCAACATTTTGATGTTTATTTCCTCACTCGAACATAGTAACAGATGAACAAATGAAAGTGTTACAGTTGAAATGCTACCGAAAGTGTTCTTGTAACGAGACCTTTTCTAAAGGTTTATTTTAATAATTTATAAAATGAAGCACTTTTAGTTGTTTTGGAATTCCATACATCTTCAAAAATAATAACTTCAAGTTCGAGGCAGTGATGCAAGATTGTAGCTTCTGAGTGAAAGACTGCTGAATTATTCTCAGTTCATCTCTCACTCCAGTCCGCCTTCATTTTCAGGCGGGTTTAACTCAAGCCTTCGTATTTAAATACTCTGCTTCATTGAATGCTTGCAGCGTCATCTCCATTGTTCATCATCACATTGTTCCTTTGGTGTTATTTTTAAAGAAATTAATTCAGATGTTCAGTTGTACAGTATGAGCCATCAGTTAAGTGCATTCGTAGTCGCTTCTGAGTAGTTGAATGGTACAGTAAGGATACAATAAAACCCAGTGTCACACAGTTTTGATAATTCAGTAATGGATAGGTGAAATTGTAATTTTGAATGCAGTGATTGATTTTAATGTATCTTCATTCAGCACTGTCAGTCCTGGAAGCTAATGCATAGCTGCATTTTGAAAAAAAGACCTGGCAGCCATATGCAAGACGTACCTAGCGTCAAGGAGGTAGGTTTTGCAGTACGACACAAGTGTGGGACAAAAGGAGATTCAATTCAATTCAATTCAGTTTTATTTATATAGCGCCAATAACAATACAAATCGTCTCAAGACGCTACACAAAAACCAGCCTGCAACCTCCAGAGCAGCCTGAGGGCGAAGGTGCCAAGGAAAAACTCCTTTTAATGGGAAGAAACCTTGAGCAGAACCCAGCTCATATGGAGGGACCCATCTGCCGAAGGCCAGCCGGGTAGGAACAGAGATGATAGAGAGAAAAGAAGAGCAGGAGAAACAAGATAAACAAACTTCTGTCATAGATACATCAAGCTGAAGGAGATGAGGCAGGGGTTCCAACAAAAGGTATTTAATAACAGAAGGCGCTGCAGTTAAATCCAAAATCAAAAGGAATCCATGAGACAAAGACATGGATACTGGTAAGAAGACTAAAACTTGGCAAGAATGCAAAAACAAGAAGACCAGAATGACACGACAGAGAACAAATGGAAAGTGAGGGCTATATATTCACATATGAGTAGGGGGAAGACAAAGACACAGGTGGAACTAATGAGGGCGGAGCACACAAGGAGAAACCAATAAACAATCAAAGGCAAAACAGGAAATAACACCAAAACAGGAAATCAAGAAATTTAACAAATTAAAACAGGAAACTCAAAAATAATGTAACAAGACAGAATCATGTCAGCTAGAGGTACTGTGGAAATACCACAAATCCCAAAAAGCAAAAATATTTAAGTGGAAAACTGCACACTGCACACTGCACAGTGAATAAAGGCAGATCGATCATTTTTGAATCAGCTGAGATACCAATCATTTATTGATGACCACTGGCCAGACACTGGCTCCAAACTCTCAAGATGGCACCAAAAATATCATTGGCCAATGCAAGGAAAAAGGGACATGTTGTGCATACTTATATACAGACTATGCTAACACAATCTAATTCCACTGAGTGGTCACAAAATCTTTGGTTGATTGGACATTTTTTTATATATATTTTTTTTTAATTTTCCCCCACAAATTTAATTTCTTTAAATACACATTAACATGAATTCAACATATTTCATTAATGTCTTCTGTCCCCATTTATCACTTTATCTTTCAGTCAGCACTTCAGTCATTCAGCAATACAGGAGCTGTCTCAACAGAGCACCAAACTAGAGCCATCAATCTAAGGCTCCTGTACACAACTGCAGCCTCCTATCACTGCTGAGCCAATCACGGGGCCACACATCACACACCAACTCAGATTACCCGCTATTGGCAGAGAGTCTATCCAGTCCCCAGGTAAAATCCAGAAGTACGCTGCAATATTATATTAATACAATTATAAGTAATGTATATTTATAAATAGCACTAGGCCGAGTTTAATATAGAACACATATAGTAGGTAGGGGGTCCCTACGTAATCTGTCCATCAATTTGGGGGTCCTTGGCCTGAAAAATGTTGAAGACCCATGCTCTAGAGGACAAGTGGTTATAGAAGAAGAAGAAGAAGAAGAAGAATGTTGTATTGTGTATGTGAATGGTTAAACTGCTCCTTATGGCAAGGCCATCTGAGTAGCAACACACTCTTAAACACCCAAACGGTTGATTTAAAAGTCAAAAGTAGCGCTCGTTGTGCATGCCTGTGAGTGACGATGTGTGTTCCCCATTCATTTTTTATCCACGAGTGTCACTGGGCACACTCTGTGATCACAGAAAATACATAAAAGATTTGCACAACTTCAATGGATGTGCTATAATAACATCCAGTGGGAGAGAAACTGGAGAGAGCAAGAAGAGCAGGGGAAAATGGAGTGAGAATAGCAAACAATCTCCTCTTGGTTTACTGGCTTTTGGGTAAAATCTGCCTTTTTTCCTTTGTGATGTCAGCCACACACACCTTCCTACCTTGTTTATCTCATCTTCTTTCCCCTTGTTGCCTTCTTCTCCTTGCATTGTTTCTTTCTGTCGATGCGATCACCTAGACCATGATGATGTTGCTTGCTCCAAAAATAGTTTGAAATCATCAACAAGGAGAAAGATTACACACAGTAATACAGTATATAAAAGCTAGGTTTAAGAGTCACTTCAGATAAACCTCCTATTTTGATATTTCAGTCAATTTACATGGATTAGATTGTTATGTACATATAAAATGTACTGCAACAGCCTGGTGCAGATCTTTTAAATATAAAAGTAATATCTAGGAGTTAAAATCCATCTGTTACCGCTTATCTTCTAGAGAGTGGGGCAGGGGCTTATTCCAACTGACATTGGGCCTATGCAAGGGTGTACAGGTTAGGAGTCTATCACAGAAGTTAATCTCTTCTGATACATTTTCATTGTAGTACAATAGCAGTAGCGATACACAGATATAAGCTTGGATTGGTAATAAATATGGCAGGGTGCGGCGACAATATGAACCGAATACAGAAGCAGTTTAGATTTTTTTATACACGGGACTATCCCTTTTAAAAACCAATCTTTTCTGCCAAAATGTTGAAGGTCTCACTTCAGTGAATGGTTTTCAAGGCATCTCACATTATAATGGGTCTCCCAAGACAGGAACACGGTGTCACAGCTGGCAACATGGTGTACACTTAACAACCTGGAGCTAAACATCAACAAGACGGTGAAGTTGGTCTTGGACTTCTGTAGACACTCACCCTCACACACCTCACAGCCCCCACTTCTCATCAACAACACTGCAGTACAGGTGGTGGACTCTGTGAAGCTTCTGGGCACCGCCCTCACCAGTGACCTGAAATGGGAGACACACTCATCCAAGGTCATCAGCCGGGCACACCAGAGGACGTTTTTCCACAGGGTGCACCACAAGATGAGGTGCGCACCCAGATCCACAGAGCCACCATCGTAAATGTCCTCAATTCCTCCAGCACTGGTGGTACCCCGCATTCTCTGCTCACACCAAGCACAGACTGAAAAGCATCGTGCGAAGAGCCAGTCGCCTCACAGGCCTCTAACAGTAGCCTGTGTGTGTTCTGCACAATGTGAGATCAAGGCAGAGGGCTAGAAACATAGTGGAGGACCCATCACACCCTGCTCACTACACTCCCGTCAGGTTCAGGTCCATCAGGACTACAACTACCAGACACCTGAACAGTTTTTCTCCCCAGGCAATCTCTCTCCAGAACAAACCCTGCCAGACACCTTCTCTTCATCATTCCCAAAGACACTTAATACAGTAGAACACACCCCCCATTTCTGCGTGCATCATCCACAGCAACAGCCATCTATTGCCTGTATAGCTCACTGTATATCTCCAGTTCACTGAATATCTCCAGTTTTTTTATTTGTCTAAATTGTATATACTATCTTTATTTCTTGCTTTGTTAGCTTTTATTTAATGTTATGTGTCACTGTTACACCAGGTAAAATTGCTGTGTACATGGTACATTTGCCCAATAAAAAGATTCTGATTCTGAGTCTGATCTGAAATGGTTATGTTAAAGTAAATTTCAAAGTTACAGTGAAGCACAAACAGCCTTGTCCTCAGGTAAATTAGCTCGTGCCAGAGTCCTCCACCTCCTCCACGGCTTCTTGATACCATCTGTTCTTTTGTTCTTCTCATTTCTTCACATTCACTCTCTCCATTTCTCCCTCCCCCTCTTGCTCTCTCTCTACTGTTGCCTCTCAGAAGTGAGGACAAAGCTGAGGGAGCGGTGACCCATATTACCCTGGCAACCACTAGTGATGAATACTTTTTGACCATGTGTGTCTGTGTCTTTATGAGGGCAGTGGCTCATGTCTGCCGTGTAACAAGGAGCTTGTGCTGGACATAGCCAGCTAGGTCCAGAAAAATTACTCTCTTCCATCATCTTAAAATGTGCCAATCATCACTTTTAGTGGCTTGGTGATTCTCACGATAGGTGACAGTGTGACTTGAGCCAGAGTGTGAGCACCTTCATCATCCAAGATTTCATCTTGGTGATTTGATCTATCATGCAACCATGCTTGTGTATGCATACTGTGAATACTGCATTAATGCTTTGCCCAGAGAATACATGCATGCACTACAGTCATTGCTCCCCTGCATGGTGCATCCCTACATTATCTACATTATCTCTAATCTCCATTTCCCATATACTTTTTTTTTTTTTTTTTTTTTTTACTTTTTACTTCCCTTCATGTACAGTTTCTTTGTCTAACATCTGACTGTTAGCCTTTTCACGTTGGGTCTTCAGAGTGATTCAATAACCATCAGAGGCGATTCTAGGGTCAGAGCTTTGGGGTGCTGAGCATCCCCACCCACCCAAACTTAAAGATATGAAGGTCAATAAAGATAGGGATGTCTGCCTATGAGAGAACATCATTCTACCTTCGTTTCTCCTTTTGGACTGAACAGCGCCTGCAGACTCCAATCTGGAGTCTGCTTTGGCCCATGGTTCTTCTCAGATATATATTCATTTAGCTTACAGGCAGTATTAGTCTTACACCTTGGCTTTAAAATCAACACGTATACCTTACCAAACCTTAACCACAGAACAACAGCTCCAGTGGACAGTGGTTAATTGACAACCTACACTATTAGTTTGCCAGAGAGAGAAAAAACGTCAGCTACCAAACTCCTACTGAACAATAACAACAACAGTAAAAGTTAGGGCAGCTGCTAATGATTAGTGTTGGTGAGTGATAAATTAAATAGACTTTTGTTTGATAAGTTAAAGGAGATGGTCAGCCAAACCTAACATGTGTGTCTTCTTGGGACATTTCAACCACATGGAATATTTATTAACACAAAAAAGTCAACCACCCTCTGAAATGTCCCGGTGGCCCTTTAAATAAAATTAAATAATATAATACCCAGGGTTTTGTAATTCTCTGTTATGGTACTATATTGTTGGCATGCATGTTGGAGCTCAAATAAATCCTCATGAAGTGTTTTCTCAGTACTCACTGATCCCTGGGAAATTCAGAAAAAGGTAAGCAGCAGTTTCCTCCAATTCTCTGTTCAGGTAATAAAGTTGAGATGAGATAAAGAAACCAGACAAAGAGGCGAGGTCCATTCATGTCATTTCCTGTCATTCATGTCATTTCATGTCATTTCCATACAAAATTAAAATTGCTTTTTTTTTTTTTTTTTCTTACGTTTGACCTATTTGGGGGCACAAATTTTGTCCAATTTACAAGAAACTTTGTGGATATGGTCTTCAGATCCTGGCTGATGGTTGAAGTTTCATGTCTGAAATCCAAATTATTTTGTCCTAACAGATAATCAAATTCGGCGGTAAGGCACCAAACAGGAAATGAGGTCATATCTCAGCAACTGTTTGATGTTTTGACTTCAAACTTCTAATGCAGACTCATGACCCGTTCTTTAAGATGCCCAAGAGTTGTGGTGACCTTTGACCTTTGGGGGGTGCTATAATTTGCAAAATTGCATTTTTGTTCATATCTTCATATTGCTTTGGACTTTAACCTTGATTCCTGTGTTAACTGATACTCTCACACATTCCAGTACATTTGATGAAGGACTGTGTGCCGTGTAAGTACAGAGGACACATACTTACGTTTTACATGAAACTTAGTGGATATGGTCTTCAGACCATGCCTGGTTGATGGTTCAAGTTTCATGTGTGAACTTCAAACTGTTTTGCCGCCAAACAGGAAGTTGGCCAATATCTTTGCGATGAATTGATGTATCGACACCAAACTTGAAATGGGCTCCTGACGCCTTCCTGAGTAGGCTTGTCTGCAGCTTTAATTTCCGACTGAAATAGTTCCAAGCACAAAGGTAAAACCTCCGGTTTCAGTTTCAGGAACAACTGTGACTTTAAAATATTTCAAATGGCTTACATCTAGCTCATGTTGCGTAGTATCCTTTTAAAAGGATCCGGTATGTAGTTCACACCACTGAGCATAGACATAGATACCTAGACGTCACATTGAGCCCTGAATCGTACGTCAACATCGCGTGGAGCGATCGGATAAGATTCCTCATTCATTTTCATATGGAAGTGTACCAACCGGTTTACAGTACAAACCACATCTCACAGCATTTCCTTTCACAGGTAAGAATGAAAGGGGAGTTTAATGGGTGGAACTGTTGGTAGTTGCAGTTGATTTTGTTTAAATATGCTAATTTGTGATTTTAATGGTTGTTGTTTGGACGGTTGCGCAAATCTAGCTGACGGCTAACTCGGATAATGAATATCATCCGTATAATTGTATATGTGGTGTTTGTATGTGTTTTAGGGGGCTGGAATAACGCTCCTTCAGCCAGATAGTTCCAGGCCATCTTCCGCCATCTCCAAGCACATCAGGAAATGTGGGAGGATGAGTCTGTCTGCTTTTGAGATGTCCTCTTCTCCAGCAGCAGAACAAACTAAAATATAATATAATGTAATAATGTAATATCAATGCCATCCATGTAGATATGTATGCATATGGGTCATTCCTACTATTCAGTGCCATTTGACTCCCCATGACATACTATGGCATAGGCATAGGATATTCTGCGTAAAAATGGACTAATACTTATTTCTAAAAGCTTAGCTTACGTGGTTAACTGTTCTCTTCCACTGGATACAATGATATGTATGCAGGACTAGTTGAAACTGAAATAATTTATTTTTCAAATAATTAATAATAGTTGAAAAAGAAATAATTAAATAAAATATAAATAATTTCATTACTATTTGTTTCCCAAATATATTAGTGTGTCTGTGAATGGGTGAATAAGAGGCATTACCTGAAATTATTGGTTAAAAATTATTATTAGAAATTATTAGTTTACGGGGAGATTTGCCACATCCAATATGGCAGACGCGTTGACGTATCGCAGCACCGGACCAACCCGCTCAATGCCATGGTTCACGCTATGACTGACACTAATTGGCTAATAACAAAGGACAACTACATGAGGCATTCAAAGACTGTTATGAACATGGGACATTTAAGACCCTCCCAAATAAGATAGATAGATAGATAGATAGATAGATAGATAGATAGATAGATAGATAGATAGATAGATAGATAGATAGATAGATAGATAGATAGATAGATAGATAGATAGATAGATAGATAGATAGATTTCTGTCTTACTGTCATTTTTTACAGTAAAGGATTTCTACACAGCAGACATGTTTCTTCATGTGATTTTGCTTCTTCTTCAACTTTTGGCAACTTTGATGCTAGCCAGCCACCACTATAACTAAACTAAATAACAGGAGAAGTTGTCTTCATTTGTTTTTGTCAGCTTTTACAAAGCACCATAAAACATTAAAAGAAGAAGATCGAGTTGTAACTCTATAGATACGTGGTTTTGGTTCATTACAGACCATAAACAAATAACTACTTAACATCAGGGTTGGCTGAAGCCCGATCTGATCTGATCATTTTAAAAAATGCCTGACTCAGCCCCGATACCGATCTCCCATTAATGATCAACATCCCTAGTATGTAGCACAGTGGGATTAGGAGGAACAATATTTCACACTTTTGTAGTTGTGATGATTGACCATATTTAAAATGTGAAGCCTTCCCTTAGCTTTCATACTGTAATAATTTGTTTTTGTGAGTGGGAGATTCACTTATGGGGGGACAATTCAGAAGCCCATAATTTGATCACATGACAGTAGTTTGTACTTTAAGTCAGCGGCAGCCTGCTCGAATTAAAGTCTAACGAGACAGTAGTGACTCAGAATGGAACCATGGCCCTGCTTAGTCTCTACACTGGACTACCTCCTGGGAATGACAATGATTGTGTGAAATGTGTGGCCCTCATTAAACAAACCAGGTGATATTTCCGTCTAGTAACACATTTTTTGTTGAATATTATGTTATGTTATTCTATCACCGGAGTTATTGTTCAATCATTGTACAATATTTGTAACCTCATGTGCACATGACAATAGTCAGTGATAAAAATTAGTTTTGGTCGTAACAGCTGAAGAACTCTGAGTGTAAAAGTTTTCACTTGGGTTTACAAGGCCAAATGTAGAGACTGGAACTGTCACTGATGGCAGGCCTACCTGAATAACACAACGATATCGCTCCATGTCCTCAGCCTGTCATTGTATCTGTCATTGTAACACATAGTGAGGGAGAGGGATAACCCACCATGTGTGGATGCTAGTCAACAGTCTCAGCCATGTTCCAGCAACCATGCCCACGGTTTCCTTGACAGAGCCACTGGAGCAGCAGGCCAATTCTCCCTTCTTCAAACAGCAAATTTTGTCTTTATTTTTTCATTCTTTTACTGAAGTGTTATTCATAGAGTACTAGAAATAATACTAGAAATACATATTTGTGTTGCCAGGAAGACAGAATAAAGGATTATCCCAAAAATTGGAACCATGCATGACATACATTTTGCATTTGTCTTTTTCTACGGCCCCACACATGTTTTTTTTTTCTCTGGAATATTTCAACACATTTTAGCTGATCCATAAGGAAAAGCTCTGATTCACTTACAGTATATTGACCACAAATCCATTATCACATTCAAGTAAATGTCAACAATTGCAAACATTACGATTAAGTGCTCTGTTACATTATTTTATTTATAATTATAATTATAATAATAATATATATTAACATCTTGATAGATCCATTGCCTATCATTAGCCAGGTCTGCGTGCAGTTTGTCACAACCTTCTCCTCTCTATGACCCCCAGTGAAGGCGATCTCTCCATTCTATAAGTGACAGAACAGAAGTGCAGCATCATTTGGGCCATATGGTTCTGTTGTATTGAGGGCATAAATCTAGCAAGAGTTCCTCTGCAACAACATTTCATTTGAGTTACGGCCTCTGGGATTTAAACAGTCTGGTATCGCCTTTGAATGCCAATAAAGTAAGTGAGTGAAGCTGTGGAGCTTCCGGATGATTCTTCCTTTAGTGTCTTGTAATCCAGATCACCATTTGTGATTAATCATTCATGAATTTAACATTACATTTTGTTTGCCTTCTGTAGCCCTGTCAGCCTCCATGGGCTCTGTAAAATGTAGAGTTGTAGCACGATGGGGGAAACGTAATTTACCATATTTTGTGGTTTGCAGTAATTTCTATTCATACTGTTGAGTTCACAAATGGGAGTTGTTTTTTCTGGATATAGCAAGCTAGGTTTGTTGTCACTGTTCTTTGCTAGCAGATGGAGGAAAAGGACACTGTTTTTGTCAAGAAAAATAAACTGTGACTGCTTTCTTGCTTTTTCTGCACTGTTGACCTCTACGATTGTCTAGTTTTACCAGTTTCCAAAGACGACTCTTCGACTCTTCGCTAACAAAAACAAATGCTGTTTTCCTCAATACTAGACACTTTGGACTGACCAGTTGAAAACCTTTCAACTTTCCAGTGCTGAGTAGGCACTCTCCTCCACTCAAGAAGCCCTCTGAATGCATGTACCAAATGTTGAATCTCCTGAAACAGCACAAGCCTGGTTTCCTCTCTCTGTACCCACCTATTTCTGCAACAGCTGCCTTCCAAAGTAGGGGCTTGGCCAATGGCATCATCACTGACTGTCATGCTCTAGCCATGGAGGCTGATAAATTGTTCTACATCTGCCTTCTTGTAATTTTTAAACAGAATATTAAAATGAGCCTTAAAGAATATTATGTAGTCTCTCTACTGCTAGGATCAGCATAACTTGCCAAAGTCAAGTGCCAGCCTTAACTGGTGTGGCCAAAAAAAAAAACCTTCTGCACTCATTTGGATAGTCCTCCAATTGACATTTATAACTATATTACCATTGCTTTCTTGTCCATCACCACATGAAACTCACCCCCAACAATTTAACTTGTCTGCCAGGTCTTTGCTGGGGCATAATTAGTTCCCAATGGAGTAACTAATGGATAACTTTTTTCCAACAGTTTGTGTGTGTGGGATTTCAGGGTGGCTCCCATTACTAGATGCGCAACTGGCTCGTCTAGGTTTCTGGCAGCATTACTAGCAGAGTCGGCCTGTCTGTTGGTTAGTAGTTGGTCAGTTGATACAGACTGATCAGTAATGGATGGATGATTTCTGATGGAATTTGGTACACATCGTGCTGTCGGTGTGACAGTGAGTCCTTCTGACTCAAGTGATTCAACTAGGGTTAGTAGCTAAGTAAGTAAGGCAGACATTATGATGATGTTGAACATGCTAAACATCATGTCAGCTTAACATTGACATGTTAGCATTGTCACTGAGAGCATAGGCTGTAGATTCTAGGTCTGGGACAGGGACTGATTTGTTGTCTGATTGGTTCAATTTAACAGGACAATCAGAAAGTTGTTTTGTGTAACTGCAAAAACAAGTGCCTAAAGCCCTAAAGGAACATACTGTATCCACTCCATCTCCTTCCCATTAGCTAAAAAACAAAGACCCCATGTAGTGTAAGTGCAGTTCTTCTCATTAAATCAGTTGAGGGGGTAGTCAAAAGTGGACAGTGCTTGGTCCTGTTGTTGCCAGCTGCTGTTGATTGGTAGTATTATAAGTAGCAGGAATCTACAGGGAGGAGACAAGGGTTTGCTACTATGACATGGAATGCTCTTTAATTTTCTGCGGTCAATGAGCTAGAACCAAGTTATAAATCCCTCTAATATTATACCAGTATTACAAATGTGTAGATAATGTGTTTGTATGTATTTAAAACCTGCAACCAGACTATATTATTTGTATTCATTTTGCAGATGCAATTATGAAAGGCACTGCCACAAATCAGGCATTAGGGAGCAGTGCACAATATGAACATTTCAAATAAGCAATTCTACTTCCAACACTCACTGATAGCAGAGGTTGATGGTTTTGCCTTTAATGGAAAGGTCTGCACACGTTTGCTGGAGTTCAGGACTCACCCTGAGGACAGCAACGCGACTTTTTTGTCAAATGTGAAATCTGAGGGGGAAAAAAAAAGCTTTATGACCTTTAGAAATATATGGGACATTATTTACCTTTAGACCCTGAGTGATGCTGTTGATGTCAGGAGATCTACACTAATTAATAAAGTTGCTGCTGTGCCCTCCGCCCAAATTATTCCCAGTGCTGCTCAGTTCTGAGACTGTAATCACATGTATCAATGGCTGCTGTGTGTTGACTGCATGTTCTTTATCAGCTTCACAATGGAGCTCAAAGCCTCAACAAGTTATTCATCAAATACAGCTTACACTCATTTGAAACTGGGTGATTATATAGGTATGATGACATAGGTATGGATAATCCAATAGGTTAAAAATAAACTGTATATATTGTGATACACTAAATAAAAAATATGTTTCAAGCACGGTGTCTGCCTTTGAGGTCGTCTTAGCAGTTTCCATGTGTATATATATATTTAGCAGGCAAATGCAATGGTGTATCACCTCAGCAGCTGTGCCATGTCTTAAGTATTATTCACAGAGGTGGGTTCAGATTTTTTAAGAGTGGTATTTATTGCTTTTTTTTTTGCCGTTGAAGTCTTTGCCTCTCTTCCTACTTTGGTGTATAGATCATCATTTGGTGCGAGGAAATTACCAGACAGGCACAGAAAACTGCATAAAAACTGCAATCTCTGTAACACTGGCTTTGCACCTGCAGGAAAGTACACTCTTGTGTATTTTAGATAGTGGATGTGTACTATGAGGGGAAAAAAAGCAACTCAGATCTCTATGTGTGTGTGTTTAATTCCTGTTCTGTACGGATGGTTAATTCCTCAGACTTGGCTGTGACAGTCTGATTAATGACCCAGAGCCTGACTTAAAACAGCAGGCGACAGGATGAGGGCACAGCGCCTTCTCTTCTTGTCTCTCTCTTTAGATCTGTATTTTTCTTTCTTTTTCTCTTTTTCCTTCACCTTTTTTTTCAAACCATTGCTTCCTCCACCCTGTCTCCCTGACTGTAATTCAGATTTAACAACACTTATTTCCATTTCCATTACGCTTCCTCTTTTGTAGTCACTTGTCTCCAAAAAAATAAGTTTTTTGCCCTTGCCCTTTTTCTTTGTCTCCATCTCTATCTCTTTGTTTCTTGATAGTCAGGCTTGTGGATTACCATAAATAAAATGTTTCAGGGACATCCGTTCATTCTTCTTAAGTCAGTCGTTCTAGTATCTATGTAATACTGCCCAGCTGGTCCAAAATCCCCGAAAAGCCACGAGATCTTCTGGCAAACAGTGCACCAGGCCAGGTGCTGGTTTCACAGTACACAAACCCTGCATGGCATCCATCAATGAATTTAATTTTCTCCCCCAGGTGGTCTAGCCAATCCAAAGTGCACAGACTCCACCACCAGAGCTATTAAGCAAAACTGATTAGTTTTCAGATAATGTTGTGAAGGGCCTTGACTGGCCATGTTTATCAGCTCAGCACTGTCCCTCCTACAGCTTCGGTTTGAGAGGTACGTTTGTATTCCACCACAAAGACAAACTGGTCGTTGGTTACGGTGAGAGAACATAAAATGTTTTTTGGCAGGAAGAGACAGAAGCCCTCTGTTTGGCCTCCTATCATACGGCAGGGATTCTTCTCTGAGCAGTCGGGACCCTTTAAGAAAGTGATGCTCAATCTGTTGTCTACGAGAACAGTATTGTTGCTGGCAGTGACCTTGGTGAAATGTTTCACAGGCTTGTATAACCAGGCAGATGGTTCATCCATAGGGACTGTGTTTCTGCACTTACCCAGACTCCACCTATTTCTCTTAGGAACATCAGCTCTACCAAAAATAGACCAAAATAGTTTTCTGTGCTTTAGACTGGAAGTGACAAAATTGCATCAAGTGTGTTCTTCATCATGCAGATTGCAGCTGTTTGATGGCCAAATTGTTGTTCTCGAGGAATGAGTCTGGTAAATCCAGATATATGAAAGCAGACTTGTTGCTTCCTAGCTCCCTAATCACCTCCATAGGGATTTTCTTTTTTCTTCTTTTTTTGCTTTTTCTCTTATATATCTACATATGATAGTCCACCCTCCCATAACAGGCGGTTTAGATTTCTGCATTAAGTCGACATCTGCTCTGTCGCTACGGCGATCTACTCAAAGCGACCTACCCTCCTCTACCCATAGCCTGATGTGCACCTCCCAAGAATTGTAACTACGTGCCACAATGAGCTGTGATTGGGCCTGCGATTGTTGCATATTTCTGCTCAGTATTTCCAGTTGCATCTCCATCTCCACAATACTCAAATTGATTGTTTTGGATCCATAACGATGAAACACATTGAGGAAATGTTAGCTGAGGAAGACAAACATTTTGTATGACTTGGCGAAATCTTGCACTGGTGTAGGCTATGTACACAAATTTCAGTGTCAACATCATCAAAAATATTTGCACCGTAATGGATGGGTGGATGTTGGAATCTGTTTCATTACCAGGAATGTGTCACACTACGGTGAAGTCAAGTTGGGTTTTTGTCCTGTCTCCATGTTTTGTCTCATCACTCCCTGTTTTATTTTGAAGAGTAACTCTCCTCTCATTTTAGGTCACTTGCCCTTCCTCATGTGTCACCGGTCTGATTGTCTTCCCTGATTCCTGATTACTTCCACCTATTCCCCATTACTTCAATGTGTTCAAATCTGTCTGTGTCTCCCCTTGTCTTGTGCCAGAGTGTTTGTCTTTGTACTCATGCGTTCACCCCAGCCTTACCACAGCCTTACCACAGCCTTGACCATGACTGTGATTTGGATTTTGTCCTGTTTCCTCCAAAGACAGTTTTTTCATTCACAAGTTTTTCATAGTAATTTTTCTTTTGTTTGTGACCTCGGTCTTTTTGTGTTTTCCTCTTTTAGTGGAGTGATTTTTAGTTGTTTTTTTTGTCTTTTTTTGATAGAAGTTTTTCTGAGGCCGTTTTATCAGAGCCTCTTTTGTTTTCTTTGTTTTGTATATTTTCTTATTAAAGACTGTTATCATCAAACCTTAGCCCTGCATCTGCGTCCTGAGTTTTAGCCTGGTCTTGACAGAATGAATTCCAAAGTGACTGTTTTTGGTGGATCAAATTGTAATGTCAAACTAACTCCAACAATATAATGTCCTCCAGTAAAATACTCAGTCCATGCCAAGCCTTTGATTTATAACGGCACAATGTCCCCTGCAGCAATGTTCACATTCTCTGTTTTCCACATATTCTCAATCATAACTTAAGTAGCAGTTAGACCAATTCTGATGGGGGTGTCACCCAGTGATACAGATAACTGCAGAAAGCCCAAGTTTCACTAGGGACTCATCATTGTAGAAAGTGAAGCTAGTAGTGAAGTGGAATACCAGAGTAAGCAAGGTAAATAATTTCAATAGAGAGCAGTTTACCTGTTATTGTCACTAATGTGTCCAGCTAAGGACTCTGTGCATGTGCGTGAATATCAGTACATGATTTGTGCTTATACACAAACAACTTTGAGTATATAAGTGTGCAAGCATATATAAAAGTATCAGTATGTACTGTACACATGTGTGTGTCATTCTGTTGAGATGGCCAGTGGATAAGTGTTTGCAGCAGTTTGCGATTACCCTTTGCTTCTCTCACTCTATCCTCTTTATCTCTCGGCTCCCACTCAATCACCCAGGGTGTGCATGTGTACATGTAGATGCACACGCTCTCTTATCTTGCAATGTTCGCTAGGGATACCTGCCGTTTTACATTACAAGAACAAAGACATTATTGTGCTTGTGTAAGTGCATTAGTTTTCTCCCTGTGTTCTGTGGTAGACTACATGTAACTAATATGTGACTGGCTATGTCTGAAATCACACTGTATTCATGGTATACTGCAATCACTGCACGCCATTTAGATTGATCATCTTGAATCTGAACACGTGTCCATGTACTTTATTTGTTCTAGCAATCACAGAACGCAGTGTGTCAAGATGGTGATGACGCAAACTAACGATGATTAGCAGCTGTGTCCACTATACAGACAGTGTTCAGTGAATTACTGAACAATAATCTGATTTCAGACATAATCTCATATAATTTAATTGGAAGAAAATGATGGATTGAATTACCTAATCATCTTTTGACCATATATGTGCTTTGTGACGTGAATAAAAGTGAAAATATCTTGACTTAGGCCAAGGACTTATATATTTGTTGCCCTTGGGTCACACCAGGGCAGCACTTTATTCCAGTAGATTTTGGCTTGATTGTGGGCACCATGTAAAGTTATCAAGTAAAAGTATCACCAAAATGTAGTTCAAATACGGACATAAAACTATTTCTAACATACCAGACGGGGCTCTGTCAGTGTTCTGTTTACTCATGCTACACTGTATAGGTTATTGTCTATATACATTTTACTATTGTAGTTGACTGAGACAGAGCTAATTTCCTATCCCACTACAGAGTAACTAGTATCTACAGATGGCAGATTAATGCAGTATCATCTCTTCTCTTCCCTAATCGGCATGTGTTCAGACTAGAATGCAAAGTGGGGAAAAGAAAAATGTTGAATAATATATAAAATCAAAGTGAGAGCTTACTTGCATGGCTCCTTCTTTACTTTAAGGGCATCTGTTTTTTTTTTGTTGCAACTTTTATTTTGCTTTTATTTTTATTTTGTACTGTATAAGCTGATTACTGCAATAAGCTGGCACTTTTGCATGCTGAAGTGCATGCAGTGCAATTCAAATAGTTTTATGCAGCACTGGTTGTTAAGTATAAGCTCACAAATCAGTCAACATATATTTGCATTAATACAAGTAGGAAAATTGAATTAGGCAATATCCCTAAATGTGGTTTTCATCAAATGCAGATGGATTATGCTTAGTGCATGGACTGAAGTGACTTCTGCAGTAAAGTTTCATCAACTAGTGTGAAGTTTTTCATCACTGTAACCTTTCCCATCTTTTCTTTTTGTATACTATTAAGATGTTAAAGTGTCGCTTAAAATGATTCTTGCATTTGCTGAAACCCACACAATTCAAAGGACAAACTGATATGTGTCTGCACACATTGGTTGACACATTCGTACACGGTGCATAGAAACGCTTGCCGGGGCTGTTTTCTGTTAGGTTTGTTTAACAAAACCACAGATGTTTTAACTGAATGCTGTATAACCAGTGGCTTCCATCACCACACAAGCACATATATACACACTGGACAACTCATACTCTGTGGATGATCCACTGTGAAGAGCTATGCCAGCTCTCACCCACAACATTTATTTATGTCCCCCCATCCCTTCCAGTTTTGATAGAAAACTTGTACCGATACCATATACACAAAGAGAAACATGAATCGAATAATTACAGCACTAATGAGAGAATGACTGCAGAGAAATATGAAGACTGGACCACAAAAAGAGATTTAGTTTTCAGTGTTCAGCATCATACTCATTTTTTATCTTAGTCCGTTTCTTTCTTTTTCTACCTGCTGAGACTAAAGAGGCTGGACCTCATAAATATGGATAAGTTCAGTGTTAAAGCCCATTGGATGGGCCTTAAATTGCTGACTCTAAAAAACTGAACAAGGTCTCTGAAGAACATCAAACACTTGAATATGAAGCGTATATATGGAACAAAAGAAAAATGGGTAGATTTAGAGGAGCATGTGTAAATTTAACTCTTAAGACCTTCAACCTTTATAACATATTATATAGATATATAGTGTATATACATGAATCCTGTATATATGATGTCATGATGTCAAAAAAAAAAAAGCCACTAGACTGGTAGAAATCTGTATTTTGACCTGATATGAGATTTTGTTTCCATCTGCCATATCTTTGTAAGCTGTAGAATAGGTAAGCAGATGATTTCTACGTGGTTCCCACCATGAAATATGCAGGAAGTGTGATGGTGATACTGTGATTCATTCAAAATTCATGCCACATGTAGCATAGTTACCACAGCATCTAACCCTAACCCTGGATTTTGTGCTATGGTGGGGTCATATATCATTTGATTTTCAAGGGATCAGTGACCCCTCCTGGTGCTACTCAACCAAGAAGAAAATCAGAATCAGAATTACTTTATTAATGCCAGGGGGAAATTACTTTTTGTTACAGCAGCTCCTACTCAAAGTGTACCAGTGTTAAGAATAAAGAGCAATGTTGGCAATAAGAATAAGTAAGGGTAAGAAGACAGTTATAGTATCAATACACACATCAATGTAAAAACTATAAGAAATATATATAACAATGTATACAAGCATAAGTGAACCTGTGTTTCGAGGTGTTGCTCTATAATAACATTGAATATGTGGTATTGGACAGTGGGAAATTATTGCACAGAAGTAACTGCACATGGTGAGTCCAGAGTCCAATAATATTTAAGGAAATATGTACAAGTATATTTTGAATTATTGCACAATATCAGTATAAATGTGGTTATGCGCACTCAAAAGATGAGATGAGCTGGACACCACGATCATCCGAATTAAACCCAAGGGACAGAGTGATTAGGCAAGCTGCTGAGAGTTCCAAAACTCTCAGCAGCTTCATGACTGTTGGAAAGGAGGTGACTATGTCATAAAGCTGAGAGAATGCCAGGACTGTGCAAAGTTGCCATTAAAGCAAAAGGTGACTATTTTGAAGAATCTCTAATATAAAGATATACATTGGCACTGCATAAACGTTATTCAAAATTTCAGAAGACTTTTACATAAGTCCCCAGGGTAGACAAATAACCACATCAAACAGACAAAGGAGAAATATTACAAAGAAAACGAATCATTTGTACATTCGTCCACACATGAACACTTGTTTTCAGTGTCTGGTGTGACCATCACACCAGCAGCAACTGAATGCTTCTGGTAACGTCCAATTAGTCATCTATAGTGCCTTGGGGAGATTTTAACCCTGTACTCCCCAGTACATTGGATTAAAGATTAAGGACACTTTCAAAGACGTGTTTTTTTTTTTGTTTTTTTTTTTTAACCAGACAGGACACTGACTGACATTGAATAAAAACACCTCTGTATAGGTGGACTCTAATTTGGCCTTGAAATGAATCCATAAGCCTAGAGATGCATTTATTGCTGCACCCCACTGACATGTAATATCATTTCAGTATCCTGAATAAACAAATGCCAAAGTATAATATTTCTCTATTTCTCTTTAATTTTTGGATTGGATTCTCTTTGTCTATTTTCAGGACTTGTGTATGTGTGAAAATGCAGGGTAGAGTATTTTTAGTGCACGGCAAGTGAACCTTTTTATTTATCTTTTTATTATGTATTTACCATTCTTATTTATCTATATAGTTACATATGTGTTACTTCGTAGTTTGAATGTCCAAATAAAGAAACGAATAAAAATCAAGACAAAACATTGTTTGCAAAGGTGTGCCCAAACTTTTGACCAATGCTTTAAAACAACATTTAAAAGTAGCCTATAAATCTGTCCTATGCCCTATTCCCCCATATACTGTATATAGGCAGATAATATGTTAATAATAAAAAGCTGCAACCACCAGTTTCAATTATTAAATTTACTGTTCCAGATCAAGGTTTTGGCATAGATACAAAAAGTAATGAATTGCAACAAAAAGTAATTGGATTGTAACAAATAACAAGTACTGAATTGCAAACATATATATATAACAGACATTGCACAGAACTGTGCAAAGTATAGAGTAAGTAGTGAAATGACGATAGTTGCACCTTGAGGAGTAATAATACTGCACATATTACGAGTCTTCATTGTGGAGCCTAACGGCAGCAGGAGGGACCTTCTGTATCTGAACCTTTTTGCTGGAATGTTTTACAGTCTTGCTTAATGTTCCCTGATATTAAATATTTTTTAAGAGTCCAAAGCCAATATTTCTTCATGTATTCTCTGAGACAGACAACATTTCAACCTGTTTGTTTTTGTATTACACAAATCATTACATTCTAGGTTCTAATAATCTTCATTGCTTTGGGCTGAATATGCCATTCGCTTTTCCTCACATTGTTTCCATCATTTGTTGTCCTCAAGAGGAAATCAGCTTGTTTATTATGTGGACAATGTGGCATTTGTAGTCGGACAAACTGAAATGAGGCAGAAATGACAGTCTGTTGTGTCACTCCAGCGTATTCCCTAGATGCTAAACTGAATGACACGCTAACTTTGTCAGTGTGCGGACCTGTTTTATTATGACGGTGTGGACGTCACTTTTGTTATTGCCAGGGGTTATTTGCAGTACCAATTCAAATTTAGAAAACAAAGGCCATCTCGCGTGTCGAAATTTCATGCTCCAGGCATCCAGACAGCTGCGAAGTTAAAAATGTTTTTCTGCAGCCTACCAGTCTGAATGGATTCTCTCCTTTTTCCATGCACCACTAAAATAAGTTCAAAAGATGGAACTCAAAATAATCTGTCCTTTGCAGTTTGGCATGGGTACCATACTTTACACAGGTTCATGGCAGTGCTCAATGAAACTTATTCCGCTTTTACTTGCCTTTGGTGCACTTTCACATCACCAGAAGTTGCTGTGTTTTTTCCTCCCTCATACGTCATCGCATACATTGCAGGTAAACAATGGGAGGCATGGTATAGTTTTTTAATGCTTTCAGTTTGTTTATGACCTGAAGAATCAAATGGTCAAACTCCCGCTCTTTCAAAAGACTGCTAATATTCTAATTCTAATATAAATGACTGTGTCCTGCACAGAGTCTGATATATGACGCTGAGCGCTGCCATGATCTTAAAAAAGTGTAAAAAAATAACAATTGTGTAACAACACATTTGATTTGTTTGACTGAAAAAAAAATTAACATATGGGAGTAGATCAAAACTTGTTTTTGAGCTGGAGCTTCTACAGTGATACAGTCTGACAGGCCATCAAGTGCAAAAAATCAGAATGTAACAGGCAGATACATCAACATCAGAGCGCATGACTTGTGCATGCATGTTAAGTTATAATTAATTTCATCTCGCTGACATTAATTATGTCAGACACAACTCCAACCCTGGAAATTTCCAAATGCACCATCATTTCCAGTATTAATAACAGAATAAGACTCTGCTGACGCAAGTTCTCCCTTGTTAATTAGGCATTCTTTAATGTGACCCAGGACACATGTATTCACATTGCCAAAGGAATGCTGTCAAATGCAACCCAGACCTCATCCAAATACGGATCAGATGTGTCAAATGTGTCTCCAGTGTTCTAGGGGTGTTCACTTCTGTACATTAGTTTGACCTCTTGTGATC